>NC_092150.1:17748780-17953780 GCF_045791955.1 Oncorhynchus clarkii lewisi | reverse complement strand
AATAAGCACTTTTAAAACAAAGTGACAACTTTGATTTTGCTCAAAGAAAGAAGTCCATTTCTCTTGCTACTTACTTTAATATATTTTAACATATCTCATTAAGGCAACAGGTGACAAAGCAATCCAGCTGTATTCTCCCCAAGTGTATACAAGAAACCAGGGGTCATGGGTATCTGGAATGAAGTGCTTCTCTACACAAATTGCTATTCCCCTTGTCTTAACAACATTCTCTTTTCATTTGGAATCGGTCACAGTGTTACTCACCATAGCCTTTAGCATTACAGATGGAGGAAGGAAGAAGCAGGAAGAGAAACAAGTGTTAAAGGGGCCATATGTCAAACAACTCTAGCCACAGTCACAAACATGGCGACAATAGCATAGGGGTGATTTCAAAACAGATACAGAGTGATCGATCATGAGACAGAAAGATCACTATATCAGGGGAGAGTTATTCATTTTGTTGATGGAATACTGGGTGGAGGGAAAGGAGGGAGGACATTTCCATTAATTTAAATCTAGACCTATTAATCACCTATTAATCACGTAAACAACCCAAAACATTGTGCTATCTAGAACCTAAAAGAGTTATTTAGCTGTCCCCATAGGAGAACCCTTTGGAGAACCCTTTTTGGTTCCATGTATAAACCTTTTCACAGAGGGTTCTACATGGAACCTTAAAGGGTTCTACCTGGAACGCAAAAGGGTAATCTTATGGGAACAGTCGAATAACCCTTTTGGAGTGTAGGACAAAAGCTCTTAGGAACAAAGTGGAAAACTCCGTATTTCCTTAACAATGATATGCGATGTTAAAAGATATACTCTATTTAAAACCCAGAGAGTTACAGGTGTAGGATTTCTAGCTAAAATATATATTCCAAATTTAGAAAGAGCTCATTTGTATTAAAACATTCAGGTTTCAAACAATTAAGTATAACGTTTTCAAAATGCATACTGCCTCCAGCTCATTGCAAAGTGGTGTGTGGTGTGCTAATGAAGCCTTCCTGCCCTTGCTGTTTTGATGCAGTGTTCATAACAACTGGAAACTCATAAATCTCTGACTTCTGACTTCAGTGTTTTCAGGAGAACTGGGAACTGGCGATTAAACGAGCTCCGACTGGGAAAAATAGTTTTGAACGGTTTTTGAACTCGGAATTCCAACTCGGGAATTCAGGCCTCTTTCTAAAGATCAGACTTTCCGACCTGAAGATCACTGACATCATGATTTGACCTCGTATCGTAGTTGTCTTGAAAGCACCACAGGCAGCAGCTCTTGCGCTTTCTGACAGATTTTCCACTCAAGGGCTCTGTATCTGTATGCTGGTTGTGTGTGATAAATAAGATACATAATGAATATACTGTACATACATGCTAATTTAATTCCATACAATTATGCAGATGAACCTATAGACCGATAAGTACGACCAGACCACCAATGAATAGGCTAAAAAGCATTATTTCACAATGGGATTTTTTCTTCTCCTCCCAGGACAATTGGCCTGTGCCAATTTTATTCATCGGCTTTACTATTTATTTATTTTTTATCGGACAAAAGCCGGCTATTATGGCTAATGGAAACGCTGGTGTGTGTGCGTGTGCATATGTATCTGCATCTCCTTGTGTGTGTTCATTCTCATGCAAGTGTGTTGGTTGTACAGTCTGACAGTGAACTGGATTCATAGAGACAAAATACTGATGTATTTAGTCCTGTATGGTAATTATTCATTCAAGTGCGTGGTGGAGCTGAGCAGGCCTCCAGCTTGTCAGTGCTATTCAATTCAAAGCCTGGAAGTCAGTTAAATTGGCAAGGGTGGACGGCACAAGGGCTAGGTCGTCTATTTAGTGTGAGTATAATACCTTAGTTATAGCACCCGCTTTGACAACTACTCTACCGTTCAAAAGTGTGGGGTCACTTAGAAATGTCCTTGTTTTTTAAAGAAAAGCTACTTTTTTGTCCATTAAAATAACATAAAATTGATCAGAAATACAGTGTAGACATTGTTAATGTTGTAAATTACTTATTGTAGCTGGAAACGACTGATTTTTTATGGAATATCTACATAGGTGTACAGAGGCCCATTATCAGCAACCATCACTCCTGTGTTCCAATGGCACGTTGTGTTAGCTAATCCAAGTTTATCATTTTAAAGGACAAATTGAGCATTAGAAAACCCTTTTGCAATTATGTTAGCACAGCTGAAAATTGTTGTCTTGATTAAAGAAGCAATAAAACTGGCCTTCTTTAGACTAGTTGAGTATCTGGAGCATCAGCATTTGTGGGTTCGATTACAGGCTCAAAATGGCCAGAAACAAAGATCTTTCTTCTGAAACTCATCAGTCTATTCTTGTTCTGGGAAATGAAGGTTAGTCCATGTGAGAAATGTGTACTACTCCCTTCACAGAACAGCGCAAACTGTCTCTAACCAGAATAGAAAGAGGAGGGGGAGGCCCCGGTGCACAACTGAGCAAGAGGACAAGTACATTAGAGTGTCTAGTTTGAGAAACAACTGGCAGCTTCATTAAATAGTACCCGCTAAGAGGCCTTCCAGTGGTCTAAGGCCGCGACCGGGAGGTCCATGGGGCGGCACACAATTGGCCTAGCGTCGTCTGGGTTAGGGAGGGTTTGGCCGGTGGGGATATCCTTGTCTCATCGTGCACCAGCAACTCCTGTGGCGGGCCGGGCGCAGTGCGCGCTAACCAGGTCGCCAGGTGCACGGTGTTTCCTCCGACACATTGGTGCGGGTGGCTTCTGGGTTGGATGATATAAATAGTACCCGCTCCACCAGTCTCAATGTCAACAGTGAAGAGGCGACTCCGGGATGCTGGCCTTCTAGGCAGAGTTGCAAAGAAAAAGTCATATCTCAGACTGGCCATTAAAAATAAAAAATTAAGGCAAAAAACAGACAATGGACAGAGATATACCGGGGGATGTGCATGAACAGCATCTTATGGAAAATAACAGCAGACTCGTACATTTCCTCAGCAAAAACAATGTACTGAGCAAATGTTAAATTGGATTTTTACCAAATTACTGTATGTCATGCCACATATTCACCCCGCAGATTCTAATTGACAAACAAACAAACCAAAACAAAGTCTTCTCATGCTTCGTTGATTTAAAAAAGATTTTTGACTCAATTTGGATTGAGGGTCTGCTATACAAATTGATGGAAAGTGGTGTTGGCGGAAAAACATACAACATTTTAAAATCTAATCACACAAACAACAAGTGTGCCTTAAAAATGTGCTAAAAAACACACAGTTCTATCCACAGGGTGAGACAGGGATGCAGCTTAAGCCCCACCCTCTTCAACATAAAAATCAACAAATTGGCGAGTGCACTAGAACAGTCTACAGCACCCAGCCTCATCCTACTAGAATCTGAAGTCAAATATCAACTGTTTGCTGATGATCTGGTGCATCTGTTCCCAACCAAGGAGGGCCTACTGCAGCACCTAGATCTTCTGCACAGATTCTGTCTGACCTGGTCCCTGACAGTAAATCTCAGTAAGACACAAATAATGGTGTTCCAAAAAATGTCCAGTTGCCAGGACCACAAATACATATTCCATCTAGACAACGTTGACCTAGAGCACACAACAAACGATACATACCTCGGCCTAAACATCAGCGCCACAGGTAACTTCCATAAAGCTGTGAACGAGAGACAAGGCAGGAAGGGCCTTCTATGCCATCAAAATGAACATACAATTCAACATACCAATTAGGATCTGGCTAAAAATACTTGAATCAGTTATAGAACCCATTGCCCTTTGTGGTTGTGAGGTCTGGGGTCCGCTCACCATCCAAGAACTCACAAAATGGGACAAACACCAAATTGAGACTCTGCATGCAGAATTCTGCAAAATGATCCTCAGTGTTCAACGTAAAACACCAAATAATGCATGCAGAGCAGAATTAGGCCAATACCCGCTAATTATCAAAATCCAGAAAAGAGCCATTAAATTCTACAACCACCTAAAAGAAAGCGATTCCCAAACCTTCCATAACAAAGCCATCACCTACAGAGAAAGGAACCTGGAGAAGAGACCCCTAAGCAAGCTGGTCCTGGGGCTCTGTTCACAAACACAAACAGACCTCTCAGAGCTCCAGGACAGCAACACATTTAGACCCAAACAAATCATGAGAAAACAAAAGATAATTACTTGACACATTGGAAAGATTACACAGACCCACAAAGAATTTGAAAACAAATACAATTTTGATAAACTCCCATATCTATTGGGTGAAATACCACAGTGTGCCATCACAGCAGCAAGATTTGTGAGCCGTTGCCACAAGAAAAGGGCAACCAGTGAAGATCAAACACCATTGTAAATATAATCTATATTTATGTTTAATTATTGGCCCTTTTGTGAGTAATGTTTACTGTTCATTTTTGATTGTGCATTTCACTATTGTTATCTATTTAATTTGCTTTGGCAATGTAAACATATGTTTCCCATGCCAATAAAGCCCCTTGAATTTAAATTGATAAGAGAGAGAGAGAGAGAGAATATAGAGTAAAATATATTTAGTATATGGTCAGAACTTACACTGACCAGGTCCCTGACCAGAGGCATGGCTTTCCTCTTGCGGAGGTCCGGCATGCTGTCGATGCTATACAGCGCACCACCCACCCTGCATGGGGAGAAACCACACAAACACAGCACTCTTGTTATCACAACATCCTCATCCCCACAAAATCCTCATTACCACAACATCCTCATCACCATACCGTCCTCATCCCCACAAAATCCTCATTACCACAACATCCTCATCACCACAACATCCTCATCACCACAACATTCACCACCACCACTGACATACGTGACTAGACGCATGTTGCAAGTCACGACTTCACAGGAGAGCTGTTTGAACTTTAAAAAATGTTTTTTTTTAATCAAAATGCATTTTGGGCAAAAACTCCATCTCAACTAGTCTCGAACATGTGAACTTTCATGTGCCTTAATATCAAGCTTGTATGCCATCTGTAAATACAAATTAAATTGTTAAATTACGAGCCTAGTTGGTTTAGCCACAGAAAAAGTGAGCAACCTTCCCGCTAGCCATGATTGGCTGAGATAATGAATGGACTGGACATGCCGAGAGATGCGTTTGGATTGGTCTGCCATATAGCACGCGTCTGTCTATTGGAGCTGGTCTTTTCAGTATTTTCATTTCAAGTTAGTGTACTATTAGCTAGCTATCTAACGTAAGCTGGCTGGCTCGCTAACTAACGTTACGTCATGCGTTGGGATTCATTGTTTACCTAGCTAGCTATCTAGCTACATTTCACAACAAAATACTCTCATCTTAGTGTGCCAGAGCGCAGAATAACTGATTAATTTTTGAATGATCAACACCCGTTGAATATGTCCAGTGTCAGTAAATGTCAGCAACAAAGCATAATTCAATTGTTGCCAGCAGCACTGTTAGTCACCACTGCTCTGTGTAACATGAAAACTGCCTAACCAGCTCTACTAGGGGGAGTAACATGGTCAGAGTGGGGTGTTCTCTCATTATGTCTGGAAGTAGGTAGCCAATGCGTTTCGCATTCAGAGCGCACACTGGACGCTCTGGCCAATAAGTAGGGTTGTTCCGAAAGCTCTGACTGCAGTCAAGCACCCAAGCTAACTGACTTAGCCATGTTAGCTTGGGTGCTTGACTGCGGTCAGAGCTTTCGGAACAACCCTACTTATTGGCCAGAGCGTCCAGTGTGCGCTCTGAATGCGAAACGCTCTGAAATTACAAATGGACAATCTGACAGCACAGTTGCAGTCACCAACGTGCTGGAAAACATACTATAACAGCCTAGCCAGCTCTGCTAGGGTGAGTAATGTTCAGTGAGCTGTTCTCTCTCTCTTAAATGTCTGGAAGTAGCTGGCAAGTTAGTACAGAATACACAGATCAAGCCTTAAAGAGATGTGTGCAGCTAAGGCTTAAGAGGGTGTGAACAACGTTGAATGGGTGTAGACAAAGAAGGGCTCTCCAATAGTTGCACCAAAACATTGAAAGACGGTTTTCTCAAAAGTGAGTTTACAAGTTGATCAACTTTCAAAGCAGAATTACTGTCCCATTGTTTCCTCAAATGCAGTGTATGATATACCATTTTGTATCTCCAAGTCTCTACTTTTATCCAATGTAAAAAACATAATTTAAATGTTGATACATAAGACCGAATCCAGGTGGTGAGTCACACATAGACACACTGGAAATTAGAGAAATAGATCCTCTAACTTGGTCCCAGATCCGTTTCGGCTGTATAGCCATGTTTGTATGACAATGACCATAGGCAACGCAGGTATCCTAGGGGTTAGAGTGTTGTGCCAATAACCGAAAGGTTGCTGGATTGAATCCCTGAGCTGATAAGGTAAAAACCTGTTGTCCTGTCCTTGAACAAGGCAGTTAACCCATATCAATTATGCCAGCCCCCCGCACCTCTCTGACTCAGAGGGGTTGGATTAAATGCGGAAGACACATTTCAGTTGAATACATTCAGTTGTACAACTGACTAGGTATCCCTCTTTCCCTAACAGATCTGGGACCAACTTTAACTGTTTGCTCAAAATGTCATGCAGTTCTGTATTATTCCATGTTTTGAAGCTTTGTAGCTCACTAAGCTAAGGACCATGGGACTAAACACCTCTCTCTGCAAATGGATCCTGGACTTCCTGACGGGCGACTCCTAGGTGGTAAGGGTAGGCTACAAAACATCTGATATGCTGATCCTCAACACGGGGGCCCATCAGGGGTGCGAGCTTAGTCCCCTCCTTTACTCTCTGTTCACCCATGACTGCATGGCCAAACATGACTCCAACACCATCATTAAGTTTGCAGACAACACAACGGTGGTAGGCCTGATCACTGACAACAATGAGACAGCCTATAGGGAGGAGGTCAGACAACTGGCAGTATGGTGCCAGGACAACAACCTCTCCCTTAACGTGATCAAGACAAAGGAGATGATCGTGGACTACAGGAAAACGAGGGCAGAGCACGCCCCCATTCACATCGATGGGGCTGTAGTGGAGCAGGTCGAGAGCTTCAAATTCCTAGGTATCCACATCCCTAAGGAATGATCATGGTCCACCCACACCTACACAGTCGTGAAGAGGGCACAACAATGCCTATTCCCCCTCAAGAGACTGAAAGGATTTCGAATGGGTCGTCAGATCTTCAAAAAGTTCTACAGCTGCGCCATCGACGCCTGGTATGGCAACTGCTTGGCATCCGACCGCAAAGCGCTAAAGAGGGTAATGTGTATGCCCCAGTACATCACTGGACCTCTATACCAGGCGGTGTCAGAGGAAGACTCCAGCCACCCTAGTCATAGACTGTTCTCTCTGCTATCTATACATAGTCACTTTACCCCTACCTGCAGTACATGTACATATTACCTCAATTACATCGACTAACCTGTACCCTCACACATTGACTCAGTACTGGTAACCCCTGTATATAGCCTCATTATTGTTATTTTATTGTGTTACTTTCTTTTTACTTGAGTTTATTTAGTAAATATTTTCTTAACTCTTTTTTGATTGCATTGTAAGGTTTTCACGTATTCATGTATTTGGAGCATGTGACAAATACAATTTGATTTGATTAATATTGGTTTATTTGTTTATTCTGATCCCTATTAGCTTTTGCAGAAGCAGCAGCTATCCTTCCTGGGGTCCACGAAAACACACACAACATGACAAGTAACAAAACACTGATAGACAAGGGCAGTCACTCAAATGTAGAATACAACGAAATAAATAATACAACTAACACAACTATTATCAAAACAAATCAAATCACATTTTATCATATACACGTGTCTAGCAGATGTTATTGCGGGTGTAGAGAAATGCTTGTGCTTCTAACTCTGACAGTGCATTTATATCTAACAGCTTCCCAACATATACCCAAAATACACGTAAATCTAAGTAAGGAATGGATTAAGAATATATATACAGTTGAAGTAGGAAGTTTACATACACTTAGGTTGGAGTCATTAAAACTCATTTTCAACCACTCCACAAATATCTTGTTAACAATCTATAGTTTGGCAAGTCGGTTAGGACATCTACTTTGTGCATGACACAAGTCATTTTCTCAACAATTGTTTACAGACAGATTATTTCACCTAAATCAATGTATCTCAATTCCAGTGGGTCAGTAGTTTACATACAATAAGTTGACTGTGCCTTTAAACAGCTTGGAAATTACAGAAAATTATGTCATGGCTTTAGAAGCTTCTGATCGGCTAATTGACATCATTTGAGTTAATTGGAGGTGAACCTGTGGATGTATTTCAAGGCCTACATTTAAACTCAGTGCCACTTTGTTTGACATCATGGTGATAATTAAAAGATATCAGCCAAGGTCTCAGAAAAAAATTGTAGACCTCCACAAGTCTGGTTCATCCTTGGGAGCAATTTCCAAACGCCTGAAGGTACCATGTTCATCTGTATAAACAATAGTATGCAAGTATCAACACCATGGCCATCATACCTCTCAGGAAGGAGACGCGTTCTGTCTCCTAGAGATGAATGTACTTTGGTGCGAAAAGTGCAAATCAATCCCAGAACAACAGCAAAGGACCTTGAGATGATGCTGGAGGAAACAGGTACAAAAGTATCTATATCCACAGTAAAACAAGTCCTATGTCGACATAACCTGAAAGGCTGCCCAGCATGGAAGAAGCCACTGCTCCAAAACCGCCATAAAAAAGCCAGACTACGGTTTGCAACTGCACATGGGGACAAAGATCATACTTTTTGGAGAAATGTCCTCTAGTCTGATGAAACAAAAATAGAACTCTTTGGCCATAATGACCATCATTATGTTTGGAGGAAAAAGGGGGATGCTTGCAAGCCGAAGAACACCATTCCAACCGCGAAGCACGGGGGTGGCAGCATCATGTTGTGGGGGTGCTTTGATGCAGGAGGGACTGGTGCACTTCACAAATAGATGGCATCATGAGGGAGGAATATTTTACTAGGACAGGGAATTTTTACTAGGTTTAAATGTCAGGAATTTTGAAAACTGAGTATAAATGTATTTGGCTAGGTGTATGTAAACTTCCAACTTCAACTGTACAGATATGTCAGAGCGGCATTGGACTAAGATACGGTAGCATAGTATAGAGTACAGTTTACACATATGAGATGAGTAATGCAAGGTACGGAGACATTATTAAAGTGGCTAGTGTTTCATTTCCTTAAAGTGGCCAGGGATTCCTAATCTATATCTATAGGCAGCCACCTCTGATGTGCTAGTGATGTGCTAGTTTAACAGTCTGATGGCCTTGAGATAGAAGCTGTTTTTCAGTCTCTCGGTCCCAGCTTTGATGCACCTGTATTGACCTCGCCTTCTGGATGATAGTGGGGTGAACAGGCAGTGGCTCGGGTGGTTGTTGTCCATGATGATCTTTTTGGCCTTCTTATGGCATTGGGTGCTGTAGGTGTCCAGGAGGGCGGGAAGTTTGACCCCAGTAATGCGTTGGGCAGACCGCACCACCATCTGGAAAGCTTTGCGGTTGTGTGCGGTGCAGTTTCCGTACCAGGCGGTGATACAGCCTGACAGGATGCTCTCAATTGTGCATCTGTAGAAGTTAACCTTGCCCCTATATCGATGTTTATGCTGCTTGATTGCTTTGCGGAGGGAATAACTTCACTGTTTGTATTCCTCCATATTCCCAGTCTTCTTGCCCTGGTTAAATGCGGTTGTTCGCACTTTCAGTTTTGCGCGAATGCTCACCTCTATCCATGGTTTCTGTTTGGGGTAGGTTTTAATAGTCACAGTGGGTACAACATCTCCTAGGCACTTCCTGATAAACTCTTTCACCGTATCAGTACTTGTGTCGATATTATTTTCTGAAGCTACTCTGAACATATCCCAGTCCACGTGACCAAAACAATCAAAATACTGCAGAGTTGCTTAAGAGCTAGTCGCAATGCTGCCATCTCCATTGGCGCAATAATCCGTCGGCACCATCATTAGGCCATCATTATACAGCTATTATCATGTACATTGGTGTGATAGTGACAGGCACTTACCCTGCTGATAGCAACAGGGAGCAAATCCCAACGGACTCCCCCCGAGCCTGTGGAGAGAGGGGGGAGACAGGTGGAGGAATGATTGGCACATAGTACCCCTGGAAATTGTTTTATTAGGTGTACTACATCACACCACTAGCTGTCTGTTTGTAGCTGTCTGCCCCTAGCTGTTCGCCCCTAGCTATCTGTCCACCCCTAGCTGTCTGTCTACCCCTAGCTGTCTGCACCTAGCTGTTTGTCTGCCCCTAGCAGTCTGCACCTAGCTGTCTGTCTGTCCCAGACAGCTAGGGGCAGACAGACAGCTAGGGGTGGACAGATAGCTAGGGGTGTTCAGCTAGGAGCAGACAGCTAGGGGCAGACAGACAGCTAGGGGCAGACCGCTAGGTGCAGACAGCTAGGGGCAGACAGACAGCTAGGGGCAGACAGACAGCTAGGGGCAGACAGACAGCTAGGTGCAGACAGACAGCTAGGTGCTAGGGGTCTGCACCTAGCTGTCTGCCCCTAGCTGTCTGTCTGCCCCTAGCTGTATGCACCTAGCTGTCTGCCCCTAGCTGTCTGTCTGCCCCTAGCTGTCTGTCTGCCCCCAGCTGTCTACCCCTAGCTGTCTGCACCTAGCTGTCTGCCCCTAGCTGTCTGTCTGCCCCTAGCTGTCTGCACCTAGCTGTCTGCACCTAGCTGACTGCACCTAGCTGTCTGCCCCTAGCTGTCTGCATCTAGCTGTCTGTCTGCCCCAGCTGTCTGCACCTAGCTGTCTGCCCCTAGCTGTCTGTCTGCCCCTAGCTGTCTGCACCTAGCTGCCTGCCCCTAGCTGTCTGTCTGCCCCTAGCTGTCTGCACCTAGCGGTCTGCCCCTAGCTGTCTGTCTGCCCCAACCTGTCTGCACCTAGCTGTCTGCCCCTAGCTGTCTGTCTGCCCCTAGCTGTCTGCACCTAGCTGTCTGCACCTAGCTGTCTGCACCTAGCTGTCTGCCCCTAGCTGTCTGTCTGCCTCTAGCTGTCTGCACCTAGCGGTCTGCCCCTAGCTGTCTGTCTGCACCTAGCTGTCTGCACCTAGCTGTCTGCACCTAGCTGTCTGTCTGCACCTAGCTGTCTGTCTGCCCCAGCTGTCTGTCTGCCCCTAGCTGTCTGCACCTAGCTGCCTGTCTGCCCCTAGCTGTCTGCACCTAGCGGTCTGCACCTAGCTGTCTGTCTGCCCCTAGCTGTCTGTCTGCCCCTAGCTGTCTGTCTGCCCCAGCTGTCTGCACCTAGCTGTCTGCCCCTAGCTGTCTGTCTGCCCCTAGCTGTCTGCACCTAGCTGCCTGCCCCTAGCTGTCTGTCTGCCCCTAGCTGTCTGCACCTAGCGGTCTGCCCCTAGCTGTCTGTCTGCCCCTAGCTGTCTGCCCCTAGCTGTCCACCCCTAGCTGTCCACCCCTAGCTGTCTGTCCACCCCTAGCTGTCTGTCCGCCCCTAGCTGTCTGTTTGCCCCTAGTTGTTCGCCCCTAGCTGTCTATCGGCCCCTAGCTGTCTGTCTGCCTCCAGCTGTCTGCCCCTAGCTGTCTGCACCTAGCTTTCTGCCCCTAGCTATCTGTCCACCCCTAGATGTCTGTCTGCCCCTAGCTGTCTGTCTGCCCCTAGCTGTCTGTCTGCTCCTTGCTGTCTGTCCACCCCTAGCTGACTGTCTGCCCCTAACTGTCTGTCTGCCCCTAGCTTTCTGCCCCTAGCTGTCTGTCTGCCCCTAGCTGTCTGTCTGCCCCCAGCTGTCTACCCCCAGCTGTCTGCCCCCAGCTGTCTGCCCCTAGTTGTCTGTCCACCCCTAGCTGTCTGCCCCTAGCTGTCTGCACCTATGGAGTCGTGACACACGGCTAGTCAGTTTGTTATCTAGTCTACCCCACTTTGTTACTATAAAGTCAAGAAAGATGTGTTTCATTGGGGAAAAAAACAAACCATAATGTCAGCCATAAAACACAGGAGACAAGATCGGGGTGATTTCGCCATCCATTGACGTCAGTCGGGAGGCCTTTGTGTTTTTGAAGGCCATGGTTGAAAGTGGATTTGTGACAGATCCTTATTTTTTTATTTAACTAGGCAAGTCAGTTAAGATCAAATTCTTATTTTCAATGACGGCCTAGTGCCTGTTCAGGGGCAGAACAACAGATTTGTACCGTGTCAGCTTGGGGGTTTGAACTTGCAACCTTCCGGTTACTAGTCCAACGCTCTAACCACTAGGCTACCATGCCGCCCCTAACGTTCCAGTAATTGTATCTGTGCTCTTTTTCTCTCTGTGTGTTTAGAGCATGACACAACACTGACATTCACGTCATCATCACTTGCAGCACTCATGACCAACCACAAACACACCCACCTGGCAGTCGGCTCCAGCCCTGGCCAATCAGAACGGACAACATTCAAATCGCTTCGGAAGTGGCACAAAATCAAACAAACACAAATTATCTTAACAACATTAAGCTGGGCAAAAAGAACCACAGGATTACAATTTACAGAGTAAGAGAAGGTGACATGAATGACAGACCACCAAAGGATTGAGAAGTGAATGAATGAAGGAGTGACAGCATTCTGGCGAGAAACAAAGAGAGCAGCCACATGGTTTCCATACACATCCACGTGCACACACATACACACACAAGCACACACACACACACACACACACACACACACACACACACACACACACACACACACACACACACACACACACACACACACACACACACACACACACACACACACACACACACACACACACACACACACACACACACACACACACACAGGCTGTCTCACCTGCTGCAGCTGTAGTCGGACCTTGCTGCAGAGCCGTTGCCAGTTGGCCCTAGCCCTGTCTGGACCAGGATCCATGATAGGCCTCTGATAGCTGGCAGAGGAATTTACAAGAGCAGAGCTCAATATATTTACATGTTAGAAAATAATGTAACTTTTTTTATAGGCAGTAGTGGCTAGTAACGGATACTAATAAAACTGTAGAATAATGTATTGTGTATATGTAGTGTGTATATAGTATGTAGTGTATATGTATTGTGTATATGTAGTGTATATGTTGTGTGTATAATTTCTTACATTAGTAGTAAGAGACTGTAACGTTCTTTGCTTCATGGCTTACTGGAGAGACGCAATCCGAAGCGGTGCAGCCAACAGGTTTCTCCACGCATCGCGCAGACAGGAAAAAACATGTAGAGGGGCGGGGGCGTATGCCTTATGACTAACGTGACATGGTGCGATAAAGAAACATACAGGAACTCAAATCCTTCTGTTCACCTGATTTATAGACCGCATGTATATATCCCCCCCCCAAGCAGACACATGTCGTATGAAAGCGAGAACCACTGCTTTTACAGTATTTAGTGTATATGCAGGCTGTATACAGTATGTAGTGTGTATATGTAGTGTGTATACAGTATGTAGTGTGTATATGTAGTATATATGTAGTGTGTGTATATGTAGCGTATATGTAGTGTGTACAGTATAGAGTATGTAGTGTGTATAGGTAGAAGATGTAGGGAAGTGAATACTTGTTATAGTATTAAATCTAGAATTGGCTTCCTATTTCGCAACAAAGCCTCCTTCACTCATGCTGCCAAACATACCCTTGTAAAACTGACTATCCTACCGATCCTCGACTTCGGCGACGTCATTTACAAAATAGCCTCCAATACCCTACTCATTAAATTGGATGCAGTCTATTACAGTGCCATCTGTTTTGTCACCAAAGCCCCATATACTACCCACCACTGCGACCTGTACGCTCTCGTTGGCTGGCCCTCGCTTCATAGTCGTCGCCAAACCCACTGGCTCCAGGTCATCTACAAGACTTTACTTTGCACATTCTTCCACTGCAAATCAACCATTCCAGTGTTTTACTTGCTATATTGTATTTACTTTGCCACCATGGCCTTTTTTTGCCTTTACCTCCCTTATCTCACCTCATTTGCTCACATTGTATATAGACTCATTTTTCTACTGTATTATTGACTGTATGTTTGTTTTACTCCATGTGTAACTCTGTGTTGTTGTTCGTGTCGAACTGCTTTGCTTTATCTTGGCCAGGTCGCAATTGTAAATGAGAACTTGTTCTCAACTTGCCTACCTGGTTAAATAAAGGTGAAATAAATAAATACATAAAAAATATGAGAAGGTGCTCTGGCTACATTACACACACAAATAAAGGTGCTATCTAGAACCTAAAAGGGTTATCCTATGGCTGTCCCCATAGGATAACCATTTGAAGAACCTTTTTTGGTTCCAGGTAGAACCAGTTTGATTCCAGGTAGAAACCTTTTGGTTCCATGTAGAACCATTTTTGGTTCCATGTAGAACCATTTTTGGTTCCAGGTAGAACCAGTTTGATTCCAGGTAGAAACCTTTAGGTTCCATGTAGAACCCTTTTGGTTGCAGGTAGAACCTTTTTGGAACTGTTTTTTTCTAAGAGTGCAGTAGAGGAGGTTTCACCTGACGACCGGGGTCTTCTCTGGGGGGACTTCTGCTGGGAGGCTCTCTACGACAGGGACCTCCTCCTCTAAAGTCAGAGGCTCCTCCACTTGGATGTCTAGGTGGATGTCATCCAGGGCATCAAACACCGGAGGCTGGGTATCTGGAGCAGGGGGCTGGGTATCTGGAGCAGGGGGCTGGATGAGGGATGGATGGATCATTGGGGTGAAGGTAGGCTTGGTGGAGGCTGTGGTGACAGGGGGCTGGAAAGGGAGCATTGAGTGGGCTTGAGAGGTGGGGGCCAGGGAAGAGGGAACCACGGTGGGGGGTTGTGGCTGCTGCTCTCTCAGGGAGGCCTGTTTCTCCAGAGGAGGCCTGGCAATGGAGGCCTTGGGGGCCAGCGTGGAAGCCATGCTTGTAGGGGAGGGGGTGTAGTGCAGCTCCTCGCTTAGCGTGCTGTCCATCTCCTCCTCCTCCTCTCGCTCATAGTCACACTCCCCCTCTCCATCTTCAGGCTCATAAAGCTCACCCTCCTCCTCGTCATCTTTGATGTAGCCCCCCTCGTCACTGTACACCTCCTCGGGCGCGTCGGGATCCCAGCCGTAGCTGACAGAGGAGTGACAGGAGTGGTAGGCGTTGTCCTCATCGTAGAGCTCCACAGAGCCCCTCATGTTCCCCTCGACCTCTGGGCCAAACTCCTCACTGAGCTGGGAGCTGCCTTGACTCAGCTCCCCGGAGGAGGCATAGTGACTGCTGCCTGTAGGACTTTAGACACATGGACCACAGTCAGATACACAGACACACAAGCAGACTGTAACAAAAGTAACATGTTACCCCCATCATTGCTTGTCACTGTGGCACACCATAGGAGGAGGAGATAATAACAGGCTGCCACTGAGGCGAAGAGGACGCAGAGGAGCCACAGCCACACAGAACACACTAACACTTCAACACTGCAACTCACATCAATGTGGCACAATTGTTCCCCTATGCCTCCAGACTGGGGATGAAACACTATAAACACTAAAGAACCAAAGTGGCCCCATAGAGTGCATGTTAAAGGTGACATATTGGGATAAGGAGCCAGAGTGGGGACCAGAGGGCATGTAAAGGTGACATATTGGGATAAGGAGCCAGAGTGGGGACCAGAGGGCATGTTAAGGTGACATATTGGGATAAGGAGCCAGAGTGGAGACCAGATGGCATGTTAAAGGTGACATGTTGGGATAAGGAGCCAGAGTGGAGACCAGAGGGCATGTTAATGGTGACATATTGGGATAAGGAGCCAGAGTGGAGACCAGAGGGCATGTTAATGGTGACATATTGGGATAAGGAGCCAGAGTGGAGACCAGAGGGCATGTTAATGGTGACATATTGGGATAAGGAGCCAGAGTGGAGACCAGAGGGCATGTTAATGGTGACATATTGGGATAAGGAGCCAGAGTGGCGACCAGAGGGCATGTTAATGGTGACATATTGGGATATGGAGCCAGAGTGGGGACCAGAGGGCATGTTAAGGTGACATATTGGGATAAGGAGCCAGAGTGGAGACCAGATGGCATGTTAAGGTGACATATTGGGATAAGGAGCCAGAGTGGGGACCAGAGGGCATGTTAATGGTGACATATTGGGATAAGGAGCCAGAGTGGAGACCAGAGGGCATGTTAATGGTGACATATTGGGATAAGGAGCCAGAGTGGAGACCAGAGGGCATGTTAATGGTGACATATTGGGATAAGGAGCCAGAGTGGAGACCAGAGGGCATGTTAATGGTGACATATTGGGATAAGGAGCCAGAGTGGAGACCAGAGGGCATGTTAATGGTGACATATTGGGATAAGGAGCCAGAGTGGAGACCAGAGGGCATGTTAATGGTGACATATTGGGATAAGGAGCCAGAGTGGAGACCAGAGGGCATGTTAATGGTGACATATTGGGATAAGGAGCCAGAGTGGAGACCAGAGGGCATGTTAATGGTGACATATTGGGATATGGAGCCAGAGTGGGGACCAGAGGGCATGTTAAGGTGACATATTGGGATAAGGAGCCAGAGTGGAGACCAGATGGCATGTTAAGGTGACATATTGGGATAAGGAGCCAGAGTGGGGACCAGAGGGCATGTTAATGGTGACATATTGGGATAAGGAGCCAGAGTGGAGACCAGAGGGCATGTTAATGGTGACATATTGGGATAAGGAGCCAGAGTGGAGACCAGAGGGCATGTTAATGGTGACATATTGGGATAAGGAGCCAGAGTGGAGACCAGAGGGCATGTTAATGGTGACATATTGGGATAAGGAGCCAGAGTGGAGACCAGAGGGCATGTTAATGGTGACATATTGGGATAAGGAGCCAGAGTGGAGACCAGAGGGCAAGTTAAGGTGACATATTGGGATAAGGAGCCAGAGTGGAGACCAGAGGGCATGTTAATGGTGACATATTGGGATAAGGAGCCAGAGTGGAGACCAGAGGGCATGTTAATGGTGACATATTGGGATAAGGAGCCAGAGTGGAGACCAGAGGGAAAGTTAATGGTGACATATTGGGATAAGGAGCCAGAGTGGAGACCAGAGGGCATGTTAATGGTGACATATTGGGATATGGAGCCAGAGTGGAGACCAGAGGGCATGTTAATGGTGACATATTGGGATAAGGAGCCAGAGTGGAGACCAGATGGCATGTTAAGGTGACATATTGGGATAAGGAGCCAGAGTGGAGACCAGAGGGCATGTTAATGGTGACATATTGGGATAAGGAGCCAGAGTGTGGCAGAACAGTTAACCTAAAGTAAGAGGAAAAAGGTAGTGAACCAACCAAGGCAACCCAGACCAAGGGATGGGCTAGTATGTGTTCAGATGCATGAGTGCGAGTGTGGGTTGGGTGGTGTAGTTATGGGTCTTTATTTCAGTATTTTGAGATATTATTGGTGTATGTTTTGAATCCTACACTGGGCTGACAGGAGTGGAGAAACAGCATCTTTTTAGGATATATTTATCGTCTATGATGAATGAGGCTATTAGTGAGTAGGGAAAGAGAATGAGACGCGGCATGAGTTAGAGAGAGAGAGCAGACAGGAACAACACAAACCCCAACACACAAGTCCACCCGTTTACACACTATCAATTAGAGCAGTGAAGGTTCAATAATGCATGAGACGGGGGGACAGGAAAACAGAACACCTGAGGAAAGGACACCAACACGCACAAACACATACACACACGGAATATGCACAAAACCACATACACACTCGCAGACAGAATCCTGACCCCCAACCTGCTACTCAATCAAGAAGCACACACACATGCAAACTCTCTTTGTTTGTCTCTCTCTTTGTATGTCTCTCTCTTTGTTTGTCTCTTCTCTTTCTTTCTCTCTCTTTGTTTGTCTCTCTCTGTGTTTGTCTCTCTCTTTGTATGTCTCTTCTCTTTGTTTCTCTCTCTTTGTTTGTCTCTCTCTGTGTTTGTCTCTCTCTTTGTATGTCTCTCTCTTTGTTTCTCTCTCTTTGTTTGTCTCTCTCTGTGTGTCTCTCTCTTTGTTTGTCTGTCTCTCCTTGTTTGTCTGTCTGTCTCTCTCTCTCACAAACAGTGCCTTGCGAAAGTATTCGGCCCCCTTGAACTTTGCGACCTTTTGCCACATTTCAGGCTTCAAACATAAAGATATAAAACTGTATTTTTTTGTGAAGAATCAACAACAAGTAGGACACAATCATGAAGTGGAACGACATTTATTGGATATTTCAAACTTTTTTAACAAATCAAAAACTGAAAAATTGGGAGTGCAAAATTATTCAGCCCCCTTAAGTTAATACTTTGTAGCGCCACCTTTTGCTGCGATTACAGCTGTAAGTCGCTTGGGGTATGTCTCTATCAGTTTTACACATCGAGAGACTGAAATTTTTTCCCATTCCTCCTTGCAAAACAGCTCGAGCTCAGTGAGGTTGGATGGAGAGCATTTGTGAACAGCAGTTTTCAGTTCTTTCCACAGATTCTCGATTGGATTCAGGTCTGGACTTTGACTTGGCCATTCTAACACCTGGATATGTTTATTATTGAACCATTCCATTGTAGATTTTGCTTTATGTTTTGGATCATTGTCTTGTTGGAAGACAAATCTCCGTCCCAGTCTCAGGTCTTTTGCAGACTCCATCAGGTTTTCTTCCAGAATGGTCCTGTATTTGGCTCCATCCATCTTCCCATCAATTTTAACCATCTTCCCTGTCCCTGCTGAAGAAAAGCAGGCCCAAACCATGATGCTGCCACCACCATGTTTGACAGTGGGGATGGTGTGTTCAGCTGTGTTGCTTTTCCGCCAAACATAACGTTTTGCATTGTTGCCAAAAAGTTACATTTTGGTTTCATCTGACCAGAGCACCTTCTTCCACATGTTTGGTGTGTCTCCCAGGTGGCTTGTGGCAAACTTTAAATGACACTTTTTATGGATATCTTTAAGAAATGGCTTTTTTCTTGCCACTCTTCCATAAAGGCCAGATTTGTGCAATATACGACTGATTGTTGTCCTATGGACAGAGTCTCCCACCTCAGCTGTAGATCTCTGCAGTTCATCCAGGGTGATCATGGGCCTCTTGGCTGCATCTCTGATCAGTCTTCTCCTTGTATGAGCTGAAAGTTTAGAGGGACGGCCAGGTCTTGGTAGATTTGCAGTGGTCTGATACTCCTTCCATTTCAATATTATCGCTTGCACAGTGCTCCTTGGGATGTTTAAAGCTTGGGAAATCTTTTTGTATCCAAATCCGGCTTTAAACTTCTTCACAACAGTATCTCGGACCTGCCTGGTGTGTTCCTTGTTCTTCATGATGCTCTCTGCGCTTTTAACGGACCTCTGAGACTATCACAGTGCAGGTGCATTTATACGGAGACTTGATTACACACAGGTGGATTGTATTTATCATCATTAGTCATTTAGGTCAACATTGGATCATTCAGAGATCCTCACTGAACTTCTGGAGAGAGTTTGCTGCACTGAGAGTAAAGGGGCTGAATAATTTTGCACGCCCAATTTTTCAGTTTTTGATTTGTTAAAAAAGTTTGAAATATCCAATAAATGTCGTTCCACTTCATGATTGTGTCCCACTTGTTGTTGATTCTTCACAAAAAAATACAGTTGTATATCTTTATGTTTGAAGCCTGAAATGTGGCAAAAGGTCGCAAAGTTCAAGGGGGCCGAATACTTTCGCAAGGCACTGTACATACATACATACACACATACACACACACACACACACACACACACACACACACACACACACACACACACACACACACACACACACACACACACACACACACACACACACACACACAGACCCACACACACAGACCCACACACACAGACCCACAAGAACACACATGGGCCTGCTGTCCGATAGAAACCAGCATTTCTGTCGGACAGATGTGAGGAGGAAGATGAGGAAGAGGAGGAGGTGGAGAGGAGGTGCAGAGACCCACCTATTGGAGCGTGAGTGCCTACTGTCTAGAGTGTACTGGCGGCTGGTGTGCCGGCTTGAACCTGAAGCTGAATCGAGATCGCTGTGCCCGTTGATCGCTGAGTCTAAAGTATCATAGCATCTGGCAGGTTGGGGCAGGAGAGGAGACGCAGGAGAGGAGAAGCATCAGTACAGCCCAGCCAAAGGCTTTTCAAAGACACACAGCAATGTACACACACCAAACTGAACACACACTGCCCAGCACACCTACTGCATAAAGATCACTGGCATGATAGATAGATAGATAGATAGATAGATAGATAGATAGATAGATAGATAGATAGATAGATAGATAGATAGATAGATAGATAGATAGATAGATAGATAGATAGATAGATAGATAGTGATTGGATTTTAGCCATAGTGGACCTTGCAGGTTCATATCGCTTAAAACAGAATCACTGCTGATAGAAGCCTTTATGCAATAATGTGGCTGCACCTAGCAATGTATGAGTTTGAGTGAACTTGCACCTTTGAACAACAGACGAACAGACAAAAAAACACACTTATTTAGATTTTTTGGCAAAACAAGTTTCTTCATGATCACAGGGGACTGTATTTCAGCCACGCACACACACGAGTATACACACACAATGATCATTGTGACAAGGTGCCAGTAAGGATCTTGACAGACGACCTGTATACAATGGGCTGCTCCTTCAGGCTGATATAGTGAGGCCAGAGACAGTGAAGTCACATTGGGACAACAGGTTACCATAAAACATCAGTGTGAATGTGAAATCAAACAAGGGGGCATATCTATTCTGTTCTGTATCAGTCTGCTTTACTCTGTGAGAACAGAGTGTTGATCTCCAGACGAGACAAAGTCAGTATGGATCCCTTGACTAAGAAAAGGAGGTGAGATCCATGCTGTGTGTGTGTCTCAATAGTCCAGCGTTGTTTCCTTTTCTTGTCTTCTTTCCTTCACCCACACAGATCTCAAAGAGCTGGACAGGGGAAATGTACAACTTATACATTTCACCTACCCTGCATGTTTTTTGATTTGTACAACTGTAGGATAGCAGCTTGTAAAGAAATTACTCAAATGTAATTATAAAATGAAGGAAACAAGGAAAGGAAGGCACTTGGGCTTATTGGGACGAACCCCTTATTGAGACCCTGAGGACCGAGTAAACCAGATAATGAACCAGATAAGGAGGACAGGACATCAGAGAGGTTAGGTTACCTGATGGCTCTATGGTTGTCATAGTCCAGCTCTTGGATGGAGCCGTTGTAGGAGGTGTGCGAGGAGTAGCGCTGGTCTCTCAGGATGGGGTACTGGTGCATGGAGGTGTTGGGCTGAGACATGGTGTAGAAGGGAGGGGGGATGCTGTTACTGGTCTCACTGCGGTAGTCAATGTCTCTGTCGTCCATTGCACTGTCTGGGTCCTCATCTACACACACAGGAAATGGTTGAAATATTATGATTATTATAGGGGCTAGGTTCATTACCCAGGATGCTAGTGAGTGCTTGGTGACTAATTTTAAAAACCTGCCAGTACAGGCCTACAGTACCAAGGCCAAAAGCAGATACATCACATTTATAGTGCTAAACTGTGTGAAAAGCTATAAAAACTCACTTTGCTGGTTTCCCCACAGACTCCAGTTACCTACAGGGACAGGCAGTAAGAAGTTAACACAATGTTGATTTGGGCCTGAGATATGAACTTCAGGTTAAAGAATGTACAACCATTTGACCAGGAAATAAACCAGTCAGGGTGAGGGTACTGAACCCCCGGGAACCATTCTGATTGGGGGGGTACAACCCAGAGTGGAGCTGGAGACGGAGCAGGCCAGCGAAGGCAAGATGGCTGACCTTGTGACGGATGGAGGGCCAAGGATGGTTCAGGGTGTGGCAATTAGCAGAGCGCAGTGGGGAGTCAGCCATAACTCTCACCAGTAGAGCTGCCAACCCAGCGCCCCATGACTCATAGCCCATAAGCAGCCACCATCAATACACACTCACTGAAACACAGCACGTAGACACGCATGCATGCACACGCACACGCACAAGCACTCACACGTACACTGACCAACCTTCATGGCTGGTTGCTCACAAACCGTCTCTCACCCACGCACGCAGTCATGCAAGCAGGCACACACGCACACACACACCTACTGACAGACTGAAACACCCACCGCAGCCCAGACTCATCCACAGACTTCTCCGCCCACTCACCTGGGCTGTCATCATCAGACAGACAGGGCTGTGTCTGACAGGGCAGTGTAAGTATGTCAGCACACATCCATCACACAGCCAGCAGCCATAAATCACTGTGTGTGGAGTTGACGATGAGGCAGGCCTGCTGGCTTGATTCATCACTTCAGCTTTTCTCCTAATCCTTCCATACGCCTGCCTGCCTGCGGACAAGCTAAACACCTTCTTCACCTGCTTTGAGGATAGTACAGTGCCACCAACGCGGCCCGCTACCAAGGACTGTGGGCTCTCCTTCTCCGTTGCCGACGTGAGTAAGACATTTAAGCGTGTTAATCCTCGCATGGCTGCCGGCCCAGACGGCATCCCTAGCCGCGTCCTCAGAGCATGCACAGACCAGCTGGCTGGCGTGTTTACGGACATATTCAATCTCTCCCTATCCCAGTCTGCTGTCCCCACTTGCTTCAAGATGTCCACAATTGTTCCTATACCCAAGAAAGCAAAGGTAACTGAACTAAATGATTATCGCCCCGTAGCACTCACTTCTGTCATCAGGAAGTGCTTTGAGAGGCTAGTTAGGGGTCATATCACCTCTACCTTACCTGACACCCGAGACGCACTCCAATTTTCTTACCGCCCTCGGCGTACACATCACTGACGAACTGAAATTATCCACCCACACAGGCAGTGTGGTGAAGGCACAACAGCACCTCTTCAACCTCAGGAGGCTGAAGAAATGTGTGTTGGCCCCTAAAATCCTCACAAACTTCTACAGATGCACAATTGAGAGCATCCTGTTGGGCTGTATCACCGCCTGGTACAGCAACTGCACCGCCCGCAACCGTAAGGCTCTCCAGAGGGTGGTGCGGTCTGTCCAATACATCACCGGGGGCAAACTACCTATTCTTCAGGACACCTACAGCCCCCAATGTCACAGGAAGGCCAAAAAGATCATCACGGACATCAACCAACTGAGCCACGGCATGTTCACCACGCTACCATCCAGAAGGCGAGGTCAGTACGGGTGCATCAAGAGAATGAAAAACAGCTTCTATCTCAAGGCCATCAGACTGTTAACTAGCCATCACTAGCCAGCTTCCACCAGGTTATGCAACCCTGCACCTTAGAGGCTGCTGCCCTATATACATAGACTTGGAATCACTGGCCACTTAATAATGGAACACTAGTCACTTCAATAATGTTTAAATGTTTACATACTGCTTTATTCATCTCATATGTATATACTGTATTCTATTCGACTGTGTTCTAGTCAATGCCACTCTGACATTGCTCAACCTAATATTTATACATTTCTTAATTCCATTCTTTTACTTTTAGATTTGTGTGTATTGTTGTGAATTGTTAGATACTACTGCGCTGTTGGAGCTAGGAACACAAGCATGTCGCTACACCCGCAATAACATCTGCTAAATATGTGTATGTGACTAATAAAATATGATTTGATTTTTGATTTGATTCGCTGCTTCCCCTCAAATCAGGAGGTGGAGAATGAAGAAGAGGGGGAGAGGGAGGAATAAAGTGAAGTGAAATGGAGGAGGAAGAGGAGGATGAGGAAGAAGAGGAAGGGGTGGAGAAAAAGGAAGAGGAAGAATAAAGTGAATATGAGAAGAAGGAGGATGAAGGGGAGGATAGCAAAGAGGAAGAGTGAAGAGGAGGAGGAAGAGGAGGAAGAGACAGAAGAGAGTGAGAAGGAGGAAGAAGAGGGCCACGAAGAAAGTAAAAAGAAGAAGGAATGATGAAAGGGAGGAGGATGCTGTATGAAAGAGGGGAGAAGGAGACTGAAGATGATACAGGCAGTATCAGGTGTCTACTACTCACAGCATTGTGTTGATGGTGCTTGAAGTGGTCTCTCCTCTTCCTGGTATGTATACTGTAACACACACACACACACACACACACACACACACACACACACACACACACACACACACACACACACACACACACACACACACACACACACACACACACACACACACACACACACAAGGTCTACATCATATTTAATGCATAGAGTAAGTTAGGACTTTTGGAATTACTGATAGCCCTGCCTTGTAGCGAGTAAGATGTAAGCACAAAGAGAGGAGAGGAGGAAGAAATGCCTTACGCCCTGGTCCCTCATGGAGTTGAGCTGCTCCAGTTTCTTGGCCCAGTATTGAGCCTCATCCTCTGGAATGTCTGAAGCAGAAAGACCCATTTACTGGTCAGGCACTTAGGACATACACACAGACAATTGTATATGCACAGACATACGCGGGCACGCACATACATACACACACATGCACGCACACACACGCACAGATGCACACACAATGCTCTAATGGTTCCAAATGATTGCAATATACTTTGACACTCATAGGCTTCCATTGTCCGTGAGTATATTCAGATATAATGATGTAGATATACTGTAGGTAATAACAAGGCACAATAGAGAGCACATTTGACATGAGTGAGTCATTTGACATGAGTCATCTGACCTAATGGCAGTTCAAATCGGCTGTCCAGCAGCACGCGGTGGAAGGTGGGGTCTTTGGTGCCTGTGATCTCATTCTCAGCCATGATGACCTGGGAGTCTAAGGTCAGCCACTGCCCCGGCCCCTCCTAAAACACACACACACACACACACACACACACACACACACACACACACACACACACACACACACACACACACACACACACACACACACACACACACACACACACACACACACACACACACAGACACACACACACACGTACTGTTACTGTACGGGGCTAGGATGACGCTAAAAATAGCCCTAGCTAAAGTATTTTGGAGGCGGGGGAGATACATCCTGTTACAACATTGTCCCCTGGTGGCACTGGTGCCACTAACTTTTTCAGTTGGTGGCACCAGCCCATGATTTGGTGGCACCCCGCAGCATCACACAATAGAATACACTTGAACCATCATCTTATAAAGTAATTATAAATTCATTCACAATGCTTTATTAAGAAGAGTAATGGACCACTGAGAAGATATTCAATAAATAAGTTGTTAAATCTAACATGTATACGCAGGAATGCATGATTCAAACTATTTTGATATACAACCTAATCCAGTGGTTGCCATGAATTCTGGGTTGACAATTAGGCTTTTAATTTACTGTCATAATAGGTCTCCATAATTTCCATATTTTTTTTCAATAGTGTCGTGTCTTTACTATCATTAAATTGAAGACTTAGTTTTTATCAAAGATTCTCTGTAATTAGTCGGGGCACCAAGGAAAATATTCAGATTACAAAGTTAGAATTTCCCAATATAACCGTTCAGATATTTTCATATCTGATCAATAGTCTTCTGATTAATGAATTATTTATTTGACCTCACTTTGGTCTCATTCCAAACGTCATAAATTGTTGGTTATCTGCATGAACCCAGTCTTCACTATGAGTCATCCATACATCAATTGTCTTAAATCCTTTATTTATTACTAACTAAGTAATTCACAGAAATGCATAAACAAAACAACAAAGTAAATATGGTTACAAGAAATGATAGGAGAATGTGCCCTAGTGGGCTAAACCGGCACGGCGGCTTGTTAGACAAAAGGGAAGTGGGGGTCGACTAAGAAGTCACTACAGAGTTAATAATTATAACAATTGAAATGCTAATCCTTTGCACATGAACGCTCACTCATTCGGGAACAATTACAATCAATATATGTATTTACGCTCAGTGTGTCGTCTTGATCGCTGGTGAAAAGTTTGTTTCTTTTGTAGAATTGTCCGTCTGTCTCTCTCTGTCGTAGTTATAGTGGATAGCTCAGAGTGACATTCATTCATGTTGTTGTAGATTAGATGTTTTGGCGGTTGTCGTTCTTCGCGTTCAATGATACTGAATTCCTAGCTGCAGACTAGTAATTCATATCAAAGACTTGTTCTTATTCTGTCGGTATAGATAGTCTAAGAGTTTAACCACGTGGTATGGTTAAAAGATTCAGCAATGGTCTGCAACTTTTGTCCTCCCGTGATTGAGAGAAACATGGTCTGGTTGAGAATATCTCAAAGTTGGGTTTAATTCGGAATTGCAGAAAAGGGGCTGTCCCAGGATGCCTGACCCTAACTGGGCTCATGGGCGGTCCTCTGATTTAGTTCAACTCAAAAGGTAATTGGAGTTTCCTTCATTAAACAGTCCAAAATCACATTACACAATTTTACAAACAGTATCATCCTCACTCATTCATCTTATACAACAATTAGATGTAAACCTTATATCTGAGGCTATTATATAAACAGCGTTATGGTAATGTGGCCGCACCGTCTCCCATGAGCTTCCCCAAGTTGTAACAAACGGACCAGTTCGTAGCTGGATTCTTCACCGATCTTTTATACCTTCTCCGGAACGTAAACGTTGTTCGGACCTCAAGTTCTGTGAGGTGGAAGAAATTCCTTTGTTCTCTATGAAACTTTATATCTATACTGTGTGGCCATGTGGCAAGGACTTCCCTAGGAATTTACGACCTCACTCTGACCACAGCAGTCTGGTTGGAGAAGCAGAGAGCGGGGGATGGTGCTCGCTGTACCCAAAGAGGGCAACGTCATGACAATAGGGATGAATTTGCCTTCACCTTTACGTGCATGGCTGACAGCCATGGTATATCAGGCTGTATACCACAGGTATGACAAAACAATTATTTTTACTGCTCTAAAACCCTCACAAACTTTTACAGATGCACAATTGAGAGCATCCTGTTGTGCTGTACGGCAACTGCGCCTCCCTCAACCGCAGGGCTCTCCAGGAGAGTGGTGCGGTCTGCACAATACATCACCGGGGGCAAACTACCTGCCCTCCAGGACACCTACAGCACCTGATGTCACAGGAAGGCTCCCCCCGCTATCATCCAGAAGGCGAGGTCAGTAGAGGTGCATCAAAGCAGGGACTGAAAAATTGCTTCTATCTCAAGGCTATCAGACTGTTAAACAGCCATCAATGACACAGAGAGGCTGCTGCCTACATACAGACTTGAAATCATTGTCCACTCTAACAAATGGATCACTAGTCACTTTATTAATGCCACTATAATGATGTTTACATATCTTGCATTACTCATCCGATATGTATATACTGTATTTTATACCGTCTATTGCATCTTTCCTAGGCCGCTCGGTCATTGCTCATCCATATATTTATATGTACATATTATATGTACTTATTCCATCCCTTTACTTAGATTTGTGTGTATTAGGTATTTGTTGTGGAATTGTTAGATATTACTTGTTAGATATTGCTGCACTGTCTGAACTAGAAGCACAAGCATTTTGCTACACTCGCAATAACATCTGCTAACCATGTGACCAATACAATTTGATTTAATATTTCCGTTTTTAATTTTAATATATGTGCTAAAATTGAAAGAAACCTGTTTTTGCTTTGGCAGTATGGGGTATGAGGGGAAAAAACGAGTTATAGGGTAGCAAAATGTGAATAAATGGTCACAGTCTGGAGCCCTGCCTTAAACTCCTTTCATCCCTGATATGAATTGTGTTCCACCTTAAACACTTTGAAATGCTGTGACAACAAACAGTATCAGTCTAGTGTTGTGATGTACTTGTGTCTGAGCCTCAGATGTGCTGCTTGTAAAACACCTTGTACACCCAGGAGGGTGAGGTGTGGTGGGGGAGGAGAGGGGGGCGCCGGGGGGGGCATACCGTACCTCATCAGACTGGCGGATGTTTTCCAAGGGGATCCACAAGGTGCCCACCATGGTGTCCCAGATTAACCCTTTGTTCCACACCTCCACTGTCAGCCCCAGATCCAGCCTGTTGATCTCACTAGAGAGAGAGAGAGAGAGAGAGAGAGAGAAATGAGGAAGTATAACAGAGGGACTGAGAGAGGGAAAGGAGGTATGAGAGAGGATGGCAGGGCAGAGAGAGAGAGATAGAGAAAGAGTATGAGACAACAACAGACGTGATGAGATGAGGAAATGAAACAATATAACCCACCGATATAACCCATCTCACAAAGAAATACATTTTACAGCGCCTTCCGAAAGTATTCACACCCCTTGACTTTTTCCATATTTTGTGGTGTTACAGCCTGAACTTAAAATTGATGAAGTTGAGATTTTGTGTCACTAGCCTACACACAATACCCCATAATGTCAAAGTGGAATAACGTTTTTAGGAATGTTTACAAATGTATTAAAAGTTAAAAGCTGAAATGTCTTGAGTCAATAAGTATTCAACCCCTTTGTTATGTCAAGCCTAAATAAGTTCAGGAGTAAAAATGTGCTTAACAAGTCACATTATAACTTCCATAGACTCACTCTGTGTGCAATAACAGTGTTTAAAATATTTTTTTAATGACTATCTCATCTCTTTACCACACATCCAACTATCTGTGAGGTCCCTCAGTCGAGCAGTGAATTTCAAACACAGATTCATCCACAAAGACCAGGGAGGTTTTCCAATGCCTCATAAAGAAGGGCGCCTATTTATAGATGGGAGGGAAAAAAGCAGACATTGAATATGCCTTTGTGCATGGTGAAGTTATTAATTACACTTTGGATGGTGTATCAACACACCCAGTCACTACATGAATGAATGAATTAATTAATTAATTAATTAAATGAAATGAATATATGAATGAATTACATTTTATTTTTGTGTCAAATCGCCAGTGTGCATCGCATAAAAAATTAACAAAAAAAATACATCAAAATCAATACATAATAATAAATAAGGTTATCCAAACAATAATTATATCCATAGAGCAGTAAAAAATACACATATATACACATACATACATATACATACATATACACATACATACAGTGCCTTCGGAAAGTATTCAGACCCCTTGACTTTTTCCATATTTTGTTACGTTACAGCCTTATTCTAAAATGGATTAACAAAAAAAATCCTCAGCAATGTACACACAATACCCCATAATGACAATGCGAAAACAGTTTTTTCGTTTTTATTTCTCCCTCCCCCAAAAATTAGAGAAATACCTTATTTACATAAGTATTCAGACTATGAGACTCGGAATTTAGCTCAGGTGCATCCTTTTTCCACTGATCACATGTAGAACTTCAATGGAGTCCACCTGTGGTAAACTCAATTGATTGGACATGATTTGGAAAGGCACACCCCTGTCTATATGTCAGAGCAAAAACCAAGCCATGAAGTCAAAGCATTTGTCCACATAGCTCCGAGACACGATTGTGTCGAGGCACAGATCTGGGGAAGGGTACCTAAAACATTTCTGCAGCATTTAAGGTCACCAAGAACACAATGGCCTCCATAATTCTTAAATGGAAGAAGTTTGGAACCACCAAGACTCTTCCTAGAGCTTGTCGCACGGCCAAACTGAGCAATTGGGGGAGAAGGGCCTTGGTCAGGGAGGTGACCAAGAACCCGATGGTAACTCTGGAAGAGCTCTAGAGTTCCTCTGTGGAGATGGGAATACCTTTCAGAAGGACAACCATCTCTGCAGCACTCCACCAATCAGGCCTTTAAGGTAGAGTGGCTAGACGGAAACCCCTTTGTAATCCGCAATAGTTTTCAAGCCCTGCCACATCTGATGAGTGCCAGAGCCAGTGTAGTAGGATTCAATCTTAATCCTGTATTGACTCTTTGCTTGTTTGATGGTTCGTCTGAGGGCATAGCGGGATTTCTTATAAGTGTCCAGATTAATGTCCCACACCTTGAAAGTGGAAGCTCTAGCCTTTAGCTCGATGCGGATATTGCCTGTAATCCATGGCTTCTGGTTGGGATATGTATGTATGGTCACTGTGGGGACGATGTCGTTGATGCACTTATTGAGCATCACTAATGTGGTATACTCCTCAATGCCATTGGATGAATCCCAGAACATATTCCAGTCTGTGCTAGCAAAACAGTCCTATAGCATCTGCATCATTTGACCTCTTCCATATTGAGCGAGTCACTGGTACTTCCTGCTTTAGTTTTTGCTTGTAAGCAGGAATCAGCAGGATAGAATTATGGGCAGATTTTCCAAATGGAGGGCAGGGGAGAGCTTTGTATGCGTCTCTGCGTATGGAGTAAAGGTGGTCTAGAGTTTTTTCTCCTCTGGTTGCACATGTGACATGCTGGTAGAAATTAGGTCAAACCGATTAAAGTCCCCGGCAACTAGGAGCGCCGCTTCTGGATGAGCATTTTCTTGTTTGCTTATGTCCTTATAGAGTTGGTTGAGTGCGGTCTTAGTGCCAGCATCAGTTTGTGGTGGTAAATAGACGGCTACAAATAATATAGATCATTATCATAAGCAATATCTCGAGACTTCGAGCAATACCTCGAGACTTCTTTAATATTAGACAACGCATAACAGCTGTTATTGACAAATTGACATACAACCCCGCCCCTCGTTTTACCAGAAGTAGCTTCTCTGTTCTGCCGGGGCATGGAAAATCCCACCAACTCTATATTATCCATGTCGTCATTCAGCCACGACTTGGTGAAACATAAGATATTACCGTTTTTAATGTCCCGTTGGTAGGATAATCTTGATCGTAGGTCATCGATTTTACGTTGGCCAATAGAACATTGGCCAATAGAACAGATGGCAGTGGGAGTTTACTCGCTCGCCTACGAATTCTCAGAAGGCAGCCTGACCTCCGCCACCTTTTCTTCACGCTAATGACAATGATTTTGGCCTGTTCCCGGGAAAGCAGTATATCCTTCGCGTCAGACTCATTAAAGGAAAACATGTCTTCCAGTTCAAGGTGTGTAATCCCTGTTCTGATGTCCAGAAGTTATTTTCGGTCATAAGAGACGGTAGCAGCAACATTATGTACAAAATAAGTAAAAACAACGTAAAACATTTTGCAAAATAGCACAGTTGGTTAGGAACATGTAAAACGTCAGCCATCCTCTCTGGCGCCATTTACACATTTTCATAGCCAGGATCGATGGAAAGATGAATGGAGCAAAGTAGAGAGATTCTTGATGAAAAGCTGCTCCAGAGCACTCAAGACCTCAGACTGGGGCGAAGGTTCGCCTTCCAACAGGACAATGACCCTAAGCACACATCCAAGACAATGCAGGAGTGGCTTCGGGACAAGTCTCTGAATGTCCTTGAGTGGCCAACCAGAGCCCGGACTTGAACCCAATCGAACATCTCTGGAGAGACGTGAAAATAGCTGTACAGCAACGCTCCCCATCCAAGTTGACAGATCTTGAGAGGATCTTCAGAGAAGAATGGTAGAAACTCCCCAAATACAGGTGTGTCAAGCTTGTAGCATCATACCTAAGAAGACTCAAAGCTGTAATCGCTGCCAAAGGTGCTTCAACAAAGTACTGAGTAAAGGGTCTGAATACTTATGTAAATGTGATATTTCAGTTTTTCTTATATATATAAATTAGGATTATAAAATCCAGTTTTTACTTTTTCATTATGGGGTATTGCGTGTAGATTGATGAGAGAGAAAAAAATTTAATCAATTTTATAATAAGGCTGTAACCTACCAAAAAGTGGAAAATACTTTCCAAAGGCACTGTACATACATATACAGTGGGGAGAACAAGTATTTGATACACCTCCGATTTTGCAGGTTTTCCTACTTACAATGCATGTAGAGGTCTGTAATTTTTATCATAGGTACACTTCAACTGTGAGAGCCGGAATCTAAAACAAAAATCCAGAAAATCACATTGTATGATTTTTAAGTAATTAATTAGCATTTTGTTGCATGACATAAGTATTTGATACATCAGAAAAGCAGAACTTAATATTTGGTACAGAAACCTTTGTTTGCAATTACAGAGATCATACGTTTCTTGTAGTTCTTGACCAGGTTTGCACACACTGCAGCAGGGATTTTGGCCCACTCCTCCATACAGACCTTCTCCAGATCCTTCAGGTTTCGGGGCTGTCGCTGGGCAATACGGACTTTCAGCTCCCTCAAAAGATTTTCTATTGGATTCAGTTCTGGAGACTGGCTAGGCCACTCCAGGACCTTGAGATGCTCCTTACGGAGCCACTCCTTATTTGCCATGGCTGTGTGTTTCATGCTGGAAGACCCAGCCACCACCCATCTTCAATGCTCTTACTGAGGGAAGGAGGTTGTTGGCCAAGATCTCGCGATACATGGCCTCATCCATCCTCCCCTCAATACGGTGCAGTCGTCCTGTCCCCTTTGCAGAAAAGCATCCCCAAAGAATGATGTTTCCACCTCCATGCGGTTGGGATGGTGTTCTTGGGGTTGTACTCATCCTTCTTCTTCCTCCAAACACGGCGAGTGGAGTTTAGACCAAAAAGCTCTATTTTTGTCTCATCAGACCACATGACCTTCTCCCATTCCTCCTCTGGATCATCCAGATGGTCATTGGCAAACTTCAGACGGGCCTGGACATGCGCTGGCTTGAACAGGGGGACCTTGCGTGCGCTGCAGAATTTTAATCCATGACGGTGTAGTGTGTTACTAATGGTTTCCTTTGAGACTGTGGTCCCAGCGCTCTTCAGGTCATTGACCAGGTCCTGCCGTGTAGTTCTGGGCTGATCCCTCACCTTCCTCATGATCATTGATGCCCCACGAGGTGAGATCTTGCATGGAGCCCCAGACCGAGGGTGATTGACCATCATCTTGAACTTCTTCCATTTTTTTATAATTGCGCCAACAGTTGTTGCCTTCTCACCAAGCTGCTTGCCTATTGTCCTGTAGCCCATCCCAGCCTTGTGCAGGTCTACAATTTTATCCCTGATGTCCTTACACGGCTCCCTGGTATTGGCCATTGTGGAGAGGTTGGAGTCTGTTTGATTGAGTGTGTGGACAGGTGTCTTTTGTACAGGTAACAAGTTCAAACAGGTGCAGTTAATACAGGCAATGAGTGGAGAACTTCTCTCTGCGAGAGCTGGAATTCTTACTGGTTGGTAGGTGATCAAATACTTATGTCATGCAATAAAATGCTAATTAATTACTTAAAAATCATACAATGTGATTTTCTGGATTTTTGTTTTAGATTCCGTCTCTCACAGTTGAAGTGTACCTATGATAAAAATTACAGACCTCTACATGCTTTGTAAGTAGGAAAACCTGCAAAATCGGCAGTGTATCAAATACTTGTTCTCCCCACTGTACATACTGTACATACATACATGCATTAATACATACATAAATAAATAACATATACAGATAAATAAATACAGAAAAATTAAACATAAGGCATTTGAACCCAGTCTGGCACAAAAATAAGATTAGTGTGGGAAACAAGCCTATACACAATCTAAGCTAAATATTTGTATAATTTAATTATAGGTAGCCCTTTTTCTTTTATTCCAGGCTTTATCTAAATATTATGCAAACGGAAATGCACAATGGACAAAAAACCATTTCAGTTTCTCTTCATCGCTCAGCCACATAATGCCAGAGTATATCTGGTGTGCATTCTGGAATAAGAGCAAGCGTATATCGTGGTAGAAAGAGAAATAGAGGATACAATTAGCTTCATTCACTATTTATTTGAGATACAGGCATCCTTCCTAACTCAGTTGCCAGAGAGGAAGGAAATTGCTCAGGGATTTCACCATGAGGTCAATGGTGACATTGAAACAGTTACAGAGTTTTATGGCTGTGATAGGAGAAAACTGAGGATGGATCAACATAGTTACTCCACAAGAGTGAACAGAAGGAATCCTGTACAGAACATGCATCATGTTTGCAATAAGGGCATTAATGTAAAACTGCAAAAAAAATGGAAAAGAAATTAACTTTATGTCGTGAATACTGTTGCAGATTGAATCGGAGGCCACGTGACCACTTAGGGGACGCACAGCCCACTCACAGCAGTGGGAGAGCAGGAGATCCCAGCTCAATGCACTACACATGTACAGCTCCGAGTTAACTCGAATAAAGAAGGATTTATGTTTTAAAGAACAGTTATTTTCTTTAGTATTTCTTAGACAAGAAGATACACCAAATACAAAGCATTATGTTTGGGGCAAATCCAACACAACACATATTTTCAAGCATGATGGTTACGCTTGACTATGGAGTGGTGCCAGTAAAATAACCTCTCCTTCAACATCAACAAAACAAAGGAGCTTTAAAATGTTTGTCTAGCAATGATCAACAACCAACTTGACAGAGCTTGAAGAAATGTAAAAATAATAATGTGCAAATATTGTACAATAAAGGTGTGCAAATGTAAAGGACGTTGCACTGGTTGCTTAGCGAGTACATCTCTGCCTTGCTAGCATACATTACCGCCCTCCTGAGGTGTCTTAACAGTTGGCGCCGCGCAAAAAGCTAGCTATTCGCTGGAGCAAGTGGGGACACTTCAGGCTGAGGAGTAGGTTTCACACATCCCCATGTGCTACACAAACCTATTAGAGACTTACCCAGAAATACTAAAATCAAATTGTATTGGTCAAATACACATATTTAGCAGATGTTATTGAGGGTGTAGCGAAATGCTTGTGTTCCTAGCTCCAACAGTGCAGTAATATCTAACAATTCATAACAAGAAATATATAAATATTAGGACGAGCCATGTTGGAGTGGCATTGACTAAAAATATAGTAGAATAGAACACAGTATATACATATGATATACAAATGAGTATGATATACAAATAAGTAAAGCAGTATGTAAATATTATTTAAAGTGACTAGTGTTTCATTATTAAACTGACCAGTGATTCCATGTCTATGTATATACTATAAGGCAGCAGCCTCTAAGATGCAGGGTTAAATAAACTGAGTGGTAGCCGGCCAGGAATGGCTATTTAACAGTTTGATGGCCTTGAGAAAGAAGCTGTTTTTTACTCTCTCGGTCCCGGCTTTGATGCATTTGTACTGACCTCGCCTTCTGGATGATAGTGAGGTGAACAACCCGTGGCTCGTGTGGATGATGTCTTTTTGGCCTTCCTGTGACATTGGGTGCTGTAGGTGTCCTGGAGGGCAGGCAGTGTGCCTGCGGTGATGCGTTGGACAGACCACTCCACCCTCTGGAGAGCCCTGCGGTTGCGGGCGGTGCAGTTGCCATACCAGGCGGTGATACAGCCCAACAGGATGCTCTCAATTGTGCATCTGTAAAAGTTTGTGAGGGTCTTAGGGGCCAAGCCTAATTTCTTCAGCCTCCTGAGGTTGAAGAATGGCTCTTGCGCCTTCTTCACCACACAGTCTGTGTGGGTGGACCATTTCAGATCGTCAGTGATGTGTACGCCGAAAAGTCATGTGTACGCTGAGGAACATGAAGCTTTCCACCTTCTCCACTGCGGTCCTGTGAATATGGATAGAAGCGTGCTCCCTCTGCTTTTTCCGGAAGTCCGCGATCAACTCCTTAATTTTGTTGACGTTGAGGGAGAGGTTACTTTTCTGGCAACACTTCACCAGGGCCCTCACCTCCTCCCTGTAGGCTGTCTCATCATTGTTGGTAAGCAGGCCTACTATGGTTGTGTCGACAGCAAACCTGATGATTGAGTTGGAGGCATGTGTGGCCACCTAGTCATGGGTGAACAGGGAATACAGGAAGGGGCTGAGTACACACCATCAGGAAGTCCAGGACCCAGTTGTACAGGGCGGGGTTCAGACCCAGGGCCCCAAGCTTGGCATTGAGCTCGGGGGGTACTATGGTGTTGATGTCTCAGCTATAGTAAATTAACATTTTTCTTACATAGCTATTCCTCTTGTCCAGGTGGGATAGGGCAGTGTGCCGTGCAATGGCGATTGCATCGTCTGTGGATCTATTGGGGCGGTAAGCAGATTGAAGTGGGTCTAGGGTGTCAGGTAAGGTAGATGTGATATGATCCTTAACTAGCATCTCAAAGCTCTTCATGGTGACAGAAGTGAGTGCTACTGGGCGATAGTCATTTAGTTCAGTTACCTTTGCTTTCTTAGGTACAGGAACAATGGTGGACATCTTGAAGCAAGTGGGGACAGCAGACTGGGATAGGGAGAGATTGAATGTGTCCGTAAACACTCTGGCCAGCGGGTCTGTGCATGTTCTGAAGACGCGGCTGGGGATGCAGTCTGGGCCGGCAGCCTTGCATGGGTTAACACGCTTACATTTCTTACTCCTGTCAGCCACGGAGAAGGAGAGTCCAAAGTCCTTTGGAGTGGGCTGCATCAATGTCACTGTGTTATCCTCAAAGCGGGCAAAGAAGGTGTTTAGTTTGTTTGGGAGCAAGACGTCGCTGTGTGCGACGTGGCTGGGTTTTCCTTTGTAATCTGCGATTGTCTGCCACATACGTCTCGTATCTGAGCCGTTGAATTGAGACTCCACTTTGTCTCTGTACTGACGTTTTGCCTGTTTGATTGCCTGACGGAGGGAATAACTACACTGTTTGTATTCAACTATATTCCCAGTCACCTTGCCATGGTTAAATGCGGTGGTTCGCGCTTTCAGTTTTGTATGAATGGTGCCATCTCTCCACGGTTTCTGGTTTGGGTAGGTTTTAATAGTCACAGTGAGAACAACATCCCATATAAACTTCCTGATGAACTCAGTCACTGTGTCTGTGTATACATCAATGTTGTTATCCGAGGCTACCCAGAACATGTCCCAGTCCGAGTAATAAAAATCAATCTTGAAGCGTTGAATAGACCTTAGCACGGGTACTTCCTGTTTGAGTTTCTGCCTATAGGAAGGTAGGAGCAAAATAGAATCATTATCTGATTTGCCGAAGGGAGGGCGGGGGAGGGCCTTATAGACATCCTGGAAGAAATAATAGCAGTGGTCGATTGTTTTCCCGAGTACTACAGTCAATGTGTTGGTAGAACTTCGGGAACGTTTTCCTCAAATTTGCTTTGTTAAATTCCCCAGTTACAATATACGCGGCCTCGGGATATGTGGTTTCCAGTTTGCATAAAGTCCAGTTTAGTTCCTTGAGAGCCGTCATGGTATCGGCTTGAGGGGGAATATACACGGCTGTGACTATAACCGAAGATAATTCTCTTGGGAGGTTTATGCGGTCGACATTTGATTGTGAGGTATTCTAGGTCGGGTGAACAAAAGGACTTGAATTACTGTGCGTTATCACAATCACACCATGAGTTGTTAATCATGAAACATACACTACCGCTCTTCTTCTTCCCGGAGAGTTCTTTATTCCTGTCTGCGCAATGTACTGAGAACCCAGCTGGCTGTACGGACGTGGACAGTATATCCGGAGAGAGCCATGATTCTGTGAAAAAGAATCGATGAAGCGATGGATGGTGAGCCCTCCTGAGTTGGACTAGAAATCCGTAATCGCTGCCAAAGGGGATTTTAACATGTATTGACTCAGGTGGTTGAATACTTATCTAATCAAGATATATTAGTGTTTCATTTTTACTTTTTTCCTTTTTTATTTTTTACAAATGTTAGAATTTTTCTTGACATTACAGAGTATTTTGGGTAGATTGTTGACAATGACGATTAAATCCATTTTAATCCCACTTTGTAAATTAAGGGGTGTGAATACTTTCTGAAGGCACTGTATATGCCATGAGAGCAACCAGCTATAATCCAATAGAACGGAGAGACCATTATTATTTCTTACAAGGAAAAAATATGTGAATTCTAGCAGGAAGGAAGCATATAGAGCAAAGAGGGGGAGAGCCAAGGAAGATGAGGGGGAAAATGAGAAGAAAGAAGGAGAAAAGGAAGAAGAAGACTCACAACATGAAGTCCTGCTCCCAGCATGGCTGGGCACCACGCACAGTGATGGTGGTGCTCTTGACGTTCTGCACTTTCAGCGTCACATAGGTGTTAAATTTCTCTGTGGAACATCAAGGAATATCAGTCTTATTGTAAAACAAACCAGTGTTTCTAAGACTTTTAATACTAAGTCAAACATGGACAAACATGTCTTGATTCACCTTGGGCCCCATCGAGTTTGGCTTTCTTCACTGCAAAACAGACCGAGAGAAACAAAGAATGAGCCATACTGTAATGTGATCAATGGGTCAATCAATCTAGAAATTCAGGTTTCTAAAAACAAACCTGTTAATAACCCACATCTCTCTGGACTGAAAAGCTTTTCTGCATAAGACAGCGTCACTTTGTGATTTAGATTTGTATTTATATTTGTTTTATGTATTTTTAATTTTTAACTAGGCAAGTCAGTTAAGAACAACTTCTGATTTACAATGACGGCCTAACCTGGCCAAGCCCTAATCCGGACAACGCTGGGCCAACTGTGCGCCGTCCTATGGGACTACCAATCACGGCCGGTTGTAATACAGCCTGGAATCGAACTAGGGTTTGTAGTGACGCCTCCAGCACTGAGATGCAGTGCCTTAGACCGCTGTGCCACTCGGGAGCCCAATATGCAATATGCATATAATCAGCATATGCAAATCAGCACGTGGGGTTTGTGAGTGATTGACAAGACCCTGGAATTTCATAGGAGGAGAAGTGGAATGCACTCCCTCTGATGGCAGAATGCCTGGATCTCAATATCAAAGCCTGCATTAGTCAACAGATGTGGAAGGCTCTCAGCATTATGCTCAGGCGAGAGTGGTTCAGAGAGGTGCGTGCGTGCACCAGTGGGGTAGTGTTCTATTTTTTTTAATGTGATTGAGGGCAAAACTGTTTTTAAATGACGTCATCAAAGTTTGTAGCCTAGAGAATAGCCTATCATTATAGAATAAACATAACATGCATCCTCCAATTGCAACGTCTGCCTATGCCCAGACATGGACTATTCTGCTTTAGCTAACCATCTTAAAATCTTGTTAGAAATAAGGAGGTGTTTTTGGTGTAACACTAACGTTATAGGCCTACTATGTTATGCTATTATATTTGATTCTATTATTTAAAATACAAATGAATCTTTATGTGATCTTGCGAGACATTGATTCACCTTTGATCTAACTTTACTAAACTAGAACCATTGTGAGAAGTGATAATCTTCTATTTGTAATAATAATAATAATAAGTGTTGAGTAGGCCTATTAAGCGTAGGCAACAGATCTTGATGAGATGTCATTTTAAGCGATTGGAGAGTCATTTGGGGTGCTGAAAGGACAGCGCCAGGATCATGCAATGACGTTGAACAAATGTGCGGTGCTGAAGGACAGCTTAAGGATAGCTCTGCCGTTCGGTCAGTTCAGGAACAAACAACAATAATTTGAGGTGGGCCTATAGCCTAATAGACATACGACTATGTGGTACAGCTAGCTATTTGTAGGCTACAGCCTAATGTAAATACAAATACATATATCTTAGTATCATTGCACTGTTTGTGAGGACAGCTTTATTGCTGTAGCTTACACTCTGTATTGTAAATAAACTTTTATTTGATTAGCTTGAACACATGGCTACAATATACCCCATTACAGAATAAAAGAAAACAGAGAGCTGAACTAATAATTCATAACATTTATTAGCATAGTTTAAACATGCTACCAAATCAACTGACAAAGTAGTGAACCTAATTACTGCAAAGAATTGAAGGAAGTATTAAAACAGCCATAAAATCAAGTTTTGGTGTGGTGTATTCGTGCATCTCAATAAACTACAACCTAAATACATTATTACCTCCAACTTGGCCTATTTCACATTTCCAATTTCCTACCCTGACATACCAAGTTAGAACAAGCCTGGCGTCTCAACCAATAGCCAATGTAGGCTAAATATCCCAACTAGGGCTACAGCAACTTCCAGAGAGGGTCAGTTCCCTTGGGCTTTTAGGTGGACACTCTAGTTTGGCTGTCCTCGGCAGAACAGTGTCACCGTAGCCAAGTGGTCACATATCGTTCTGGGTTCCACTTTGCAAGAGTGGGTTCGGGGAGTTTTATGAACATCAAGGCAGACGCACAGAGAATTTATTTTCAACATTCTGATTTGCCAAAGTGATCAAGCCTCCGACGAGTCTTCGCAGTGCACACATGTAGCTTATAGTTCATCATCATTCTCGCCACTGCCAGACAGAAGACAGAAGAAACCATAATTTACCTACCTCTAGGCTGCTATACATATTTATTTACTTTGTCATTCTATCGCTTTATCTTGGCCAGCTCGCAGTTGTAAATGAGAACTTGTTCTCAACTAGCCTACCTGGTTAAATAAAGGTGAAATAAAAATAAATAAAATAAAAATTGAATTTTAGTGGTAATTAAATATAATTTATTAAAACTTAATCAGAATGAATCTTCCAGAAATAGTTTTACCAGATCCGTGAATTCTCAAATTGAAAGAAGTGAGGGAGCACCGCTCCTCCTTGCTCCGGCAACACTACACCCCTAGTGGGAGGGGGGGGGGGGGGGTTAGGAAACCCTGTGTTACCACTATCATCTCTTATGGGCTCACTTTAGGCAACCAGGACTTTTTTTAATCACGCACTCTGATGTCAACTGGCCCATTCATTATTAATTCATCCCGCGCCCACCCGCCTGCCCTGCCGATGCCATGCACCCCCATGTTCAGGGCATTAATATTCAAAGGTTTCCATCTAATCCCCACTGCTCGCCTCCTTTCACTTCATCTCCAAAAGCTGCAGTTAAGAAAAGGAAAAGAAGGAAAGTGGTCCATTTGGAATCCCCGAGTTGGCTAAATGAAACTCAAAGGATTTTATCTGAGGGCACAGTGGAACGTGACACTGATGCCCGCAAGCAGCGCAGGCGCGGAGAGTGCTGAATATTTACTAACCCATTTTCTATAATCATGGGTTCAACTGGAGCCCTCTCACCTGTATGAATAATCCATATCATAATTATGAAGCCAATTAAGATTTTAGTTGTAACCGAAAGGTTGCAAGATTGAATCCCCGAGCTGACAAGATAAAAATCTGTAGTTCTGCCCCTGAACAAGGCAGTTAACCCACTGTTCCTAGGCCATCATTGAAAATAAGAATTTGTTCTTAACTGACTTGCCTAGTTAAATAAAGGTTTTAAAAAAGCATCATGACAATAGTTGATGTACTTAAAATAGCTCATCCCAACAGAAGCTGAGGATGATGTTTGTTTAATCTGAATATCAATCTAACCTGCTAGTGTGCAGGGGAGGAGGAGTTAGACCAGGGGTCGTTAACAGGCAGCGCCGTTTTACAAACTTTTTAGGACATCTGTATTCCCCCACACACACAAAAGATGTGATTGTGTGTCAATGTATTGAAGGTATGAGATTAGTGTTATTTTCAAATACAATCTCTTTTTAGGCTTAGTTGTGGACAATTTGCAGTGTACAAATTATAATTATGTTGCGGACCCCAGACCATTCGCTCTGAGTTAGTTGCCTGAGTTAGAGAATGCACTTAACCAACTTCAGAGCTAAGTCTTTCATGATATCATTACTCAATCTAAAAGCCTACTTTATCCCCTTTGGTGTAATTCCATGGAACACTGCAAAATACAAACAACAAAAGAGACGTTGAGCTCCATTGTTATCCCCCCAGGATTCTACTCAGTCATTCTGCCAGCCTGTTCAGCTGTCTATTCCTCAACACCTCTGCCTCAGCCAACCATGTCCCACCCACCCTCCAACGCAGTGCCTTCCCCATCATTAGCCTTGATTCACTGCCTGTATTTCCCCTTTCTCTCGCCCTCCTTTCTCTATCTATCTCTCTCACTCCCACTCTCTCCTCCTGCCATGTGGTGTGTGTATATATTTTTATTGTGCTCCATTAATCTCTCTGTGCAGCCAAGCGAGGGAGGAGCAGAGCAGAGCCACGCAACACCTCCACCACTAAAAAGAATTGTAGCGGATTGAAGGTTGGGGGTGGTGGTGGGGAGGGGAGAGGGGTAGGAGAGGGGAACTCACACAGCTCACAGGCACAATGCTAAAGCATCTTGGCTGTGACGGCAGGAGGGTTTACAAAAAGAAACTAAGCCAACATTTTGTACAAACCCTCCGAAATGTGTCCTCTTCCTTACAACAGCAATTACAGATTCTCTTCGCAGCAAATAATGCCGCTCTCGGCCAACAGAGGAGCGCCAAGGTTTTATTGCCTGAGATGTTCCAATCAAAAGCTTACAAGCACCTCATACTTCAGAGCAGTTGTATTTGTACCAAGAGCAAGCAACAGCAATATAATTCAAACCTGTAACCTGCAGGAATTCTATAATGTCGGAGGAATTCTCAGTTGTGAAGAAACAGAAGAAGGAGCTAGAAAATAAAAATGATCTGAAAGGCAGGAATGAGACAACATAATGTATTAATCCCACCATATCATCTTATTCTATCTAATTGAAGGGGAAATCAAGTCACCCACTCACCCCATACTCAGGGGAGTATAGTGAAATGAATCTTGATTATAACGTGATAATAGTAAGCATAATCAAAGGTCAAGTCTGTATAATTTAACAGGATCCAATTAAATGCACCCTTGTGAAAAATAATTTTAAACATTGAATCCACAGAAATTGAAAAATTTAATTAAAGCCAAGGGCTTGCTCTCTTTCAAAGAGAAGCCTGGTTATTGCCTTCTCCGTGTCAAGGTACAGGCGTCATGTATTCAGAACGTAAACAGAGCATGAGATAATGTAATATCGTGTCTGATTATATGGAACTGAACAGGCCTCGGCTGGCGCAAGATAATTATCCTTGCATTGGATTACAGCATTATTCATGCTAGCTAGCTGTGCCACTGAACACATTATTCATGTGGGAAGAAGACATGACTGAGGGTTTCTCAACTAAAAACAAGCCCATTACAGCAAGGAAGTGTGTGTGTGTACTGTTTGACATGGTAATGTGTCTCTAGGCACAATGCAGCTAGGAATCTACTCTCTCCCAGAGCACTGAGCAAGCCTCTTCCTTATCACTAATGATCTGAAGATATGCAAATAGACCTACAGTGCCTTCAGAAAGTATTCATACCCCTTGACATACTCCACATTTTGATGTGTTACAGCCTAAATTCTTTTTTTTCACCCATCTGCACACAATACCCCATAATGACAAAGCGAAAAACATGTTTTTAGATTTTTTAAAAATGAAATAGGACTACAGCAATATCTAATTTACATAGGTATTCACACCCCTGAATCGATACTTTGTAGAAGCATCTTTGGCAGCGATTAGAACTGTGAGTCTTTCAAGGTACAGTACCAGTCAAACGTTTGAACACACCGAATCATTTGAAGGTTTTTCTTTATTTTTATTATTTTCTACATTGTAGAATAATAGTAAAGACATCAAAACTATGAAATAACACATATGGAATCATGTAGTAACCAAAAAAGTGTTAAACAAATCAAAAAGCCTTGATAACAGCTTTGCACACGCTTGGCATTCTCTCAACCAGCTTCATGAGTCACCTGGAATGAGTCACCTGGAATGCATTTCCATTAACAGGTGAATTTCCATTAACAGGTGTAGTAACCAAAAAAGTACAGTACATGATATGGTGGGATTAATACATTATGTTGTTAAAAGTTCATTTGTGGGCCTCCCGGGTGGCGCAGTGGTTAAGGGCGCTGTACGGTCTGCGCCAGCTGTGTGGTCTGCGCCAGCTGTGCCATCAGAGTCCCTGGGTTTGCGCTCAGGCTCTGTCGTAACCGGCTGCGACCGGGAGGTCCGTGGGGCGACGCACAATTGGCCTAGCGTCGTCCGGGTTAGGGAGGGATTGGTCGGTAGGGATCTCCTTGTCTCATCGCGCACCAGCGACTCCTGTGGCGGGCCGGGCGCAGTGCGCGCTAGCCAAGGTTGCCAGGTGCACGGTGTAGCCTCCGACACATTGGTGCGGCTGGCTTCCGGGTTGGATGCGCGCTGTGTTAAGAAGCAGGCTGGTTGGGTATCAGAGGACGCATGACATTCAGCCTTCGTCTCTCCCGAGCCCGTACGGGAGTTGTAGCAATGAGACAAGATAGTAGCTACTACAACAATTGGATACCACGAAATTGGAGAGGGAAAAAAATAATAATAATTTCCTTCTTAATGCGTTTGAGCCAATCAGTTGTATTGTGACAAGGTATTGTGCATTGCAAAAGTATCCGAGGACACACTGAAAAGGAATGAGATGGATTGAGGAATGCACCAGGGAGTTGTGTGTGTATTCGGCCCAAGCTAGATAGCGACTCCACTTTTGTGGTTGGTGTTGGCTTCCCCATTTCCTGATCCAGGCGTTCCGTCTGCCCGTTGGCTGATGTCCCCGATTCGAAACAATATCTTCCGGGATCCCATACAGACAAACACCTGTTGGAAAATGCACTTGGCAATTTCCATGGCATTAGGTAGATGCGGAAGGGTGATGAGTTGGCACATCTTGGAGAACCGGTCCACTACAACTAAAATAGTCATGAAGCCCGAAGAGTCCAGCAGATCCATGAGGAAATCCATGGCGACTATGGTCGAGACTATGGTCTGTGTGGTCTGTGTGGTGTAGGTAAAGGCTTGAGCTTACCGGTAGGTAGTTGGCGAGGGCTCTTTGACCAAGCACAGACGGGACAGGAAAGAACATAATCCTGGACGTCGGCTGATGACCACCAGAACTTGCGCAGTAGCTCCGTGGTCCAGGTGATTCTGGGATGCCCAGAACTCAGCGAGGTATGGCACCATAGCATTACTTAGGTCTTGCCTGCAGGGGTTCTTGGAGGTGCTGGGTCGTGGCGTAGAGCCTCTTGGATGGCTGCTTGGATTTCCCACTGTATGGGTCCCACGACACAAGATGGCGGCAGGATGGGCTCGGGAGCTGGGTTAGAGAAAGAGGCGTCAAATAGACGGGATAAGGAATCAGCCTTCACATTTTTCTTGCAGGGCAGGTAGGTGATTATGAAGTTGAATCAGGTGAAGAAGAGTGCCCAGCGAGCCTGTCTGGGGTTGAGCCTCTTAGCACTTGTTAGGTACTCCAAATTGCGGTGGTCGGTAAGAACAAGGAATGGGTGATGAGCTCCCTCTAACCAGCAGCACCACTCATCGATAGCCAGCTTAATGCCGAGAAGCTCTCGGTTCCCGACATCATAGTTCCTCTCAGCAGGTGACAGTTTCTTGGAAAAGAAGCCACATGGGTGTAATTTGGGAGGTGTCCCGACCCGCTGAGAGAGAACTGCTCCCACGCCAACCTCGGATGCATCCACCTCCAGAACAAAAGGAAGGGTAGAATCTGGCTGCCTAAGGATGGGTGCAGAGGTGAAGAGGCATTTGAAGGTCTCAAATGCAGTAAGGGCAGTGTCGGTCCTTTAGGTGTATTGGGTCATTGTCCTGTTAACAACCCAATTGAGATGGTTTGGGATGAGTTGGACCGCAGAGTGAAGAAAAAGCAACCAATAAGTGCTCAGCATATGTGGGAACTCCTTCAAGACGGTTGGAAATGCATTTCAGGTTTAGCTGGTTAAGAGAATGCCAAGAGTGTGCAAATCTGTCATCAAGGCAAAGGGTGGCTACTTTGAAGAATCCAAAATATATTTTGATTTGTTTAACACTTTTTTTCATTACTACATGATTCCATATGTGTTATTTCATAGTTTATGTTTTCACTATTATTCTGCAATGTAGAAAATAGTAAAAATACAGAAAAAACATTGAATGAGTTGGTGCGTCCTAACTTTTGACTGGTACTGTGAGTCTCTAAGAGCTTTCCACACCTGGATTGCGCAACATTTGCCCATTATTCTTTTAAAAAATCTTCAAGTTCTGTCAAATTGGTTGTTGATCATCAGTAAACAATAATTTTCAGGTGTTGCCATAGATTTTCAAGTAGATATACAGTTGATGTCGGAAGTTTACAAACACTTAGGTTGGAATCATTAAAACTTGTTTTTCAACCACTCCACAAATTTCTTGTTAACAAACTATAGTTTTGGCAAGTCAGTTAGGGCATCTACTTTGTGCATGACACGTAATTTTTCCAACAATTGTTTACAGACAGATTATTTCTCTTATAATTCACTATATCACAATTCCAGTGGGTCAGAAGTTTACATACACTAAGTTGACTGTGCCCTTAAACTGCTTGGAAAATTCCAGAAAATGATGTCATGGCTTTAGAATCTTCTGATAGGCTAATTGACATAATTTGAGGCAATTGAAGGTGTACCTGTGGGTGTATTTCAAGGCCTACCTTCAAACTCAGTGCCTCTTTGCTTGACATCATGAGAACATCAAAAGAAATCAGCCAAGACTTCAGAAAATATTTTGGAAACCTCCACAAGTCTGGTTCATCCTTGGGAGCAATTTCCAAATGCCTGAAGGTACCACGTTCATCTGTATAAACAATAGTACGCAAGTATAAACATCATGGGATCACGTAGAAGTCATACCGCTCAGGAAGAAGATGTGTTCTGTCTCTTAAAGATAAACGTACTTTGGTGCGAAAAGTACAAATCACTCCCAGAACAACAGCAAAGGACCTTGTGAAGATGCTGGAGGAAACGGGTACAAAAGTATCTATATCCACAGTAAAACAAGTCCTATGTCGACATAACCTGAAAGGCCGCTCAGCAAGGTTTGCAACTGCACATGGGGACAAAGATCATACTTTTTGGAGAAATGTCCTCTGGTCTGATGAAACAAAAATAAAACTGTTTGACCATAATGACCATCGTTATGTTTGGAGGATAAAGGAGGAGGCTTGCAAGCTGTAGAACACCATCCCAACCGTGAAGTACGGGGGTGGTAGCATCATGTTGTGGAGGTGCTTTGCTGCAGGAGGGACTGGTGCACTTCACAAAATAGATGACTTCATGAAGGACGAAAATTGTGTGGATATATTGAAGCAACATCTCGAGACATCAGTCAGGAAGTTAAAGCTTGATCGCAAATGGGTCTTCCAAATGGACAATGACCCCAAGCATACTTCCAAAGTTGTGGCAAAATGGCTTAAGGACAACAAAGTCAAGATATTGGAGTGGCCATCACAAAGCCCTGACCTCAATCTTATAGAAAATGTGTGGGCAGAACTGAAAATGCATGTGCGTGCAAGGAGGCCTACAAACCTGACTCAGTTACACCAGCTCTGTCAGATGGAATGGGCCAAAATTCATCCAACTTATTGTGGGAAGCTTGTGGAAGTCTACCTGAAACGTTTGACCCAAGTTAAACAAGTTAAAGGCAATGCTACCAAATTCTAATTGAGTGTTTGTACACTTCTGACCCACTGGGAATGTGATGAAAGAAATAAAAGCTGAAATAAATAATTATCTCTACTATTATTCTGACATTTCACATTCTTAAAATAAAGTGGTGATCCTAACTGACCTAACACAGGGAATTTTTACTGAGTTTAAATGTATTTGGCTAAGGTGTATGTAAACTTCCGACTTCAACTGTAAGTCAAAGTGTAACTCAGCCACTCAGGAACATTCACTGACTTCTTGGTAAGCAACTTGAGTGTAGATTTGGTGTTGTGTTTTAGGTTATTGTCCTGCTGGAAGGTGAATTCATCTCCCAGTGTCTGGTGCAAAGCAGACTGAACCAGGTGTTCCTCTAGGATTTTGCCAGTGGTTAGCTCCATTCCATTCATTTTTTTCCTGAATAACTACCCAGTACTAAACAATTCAAGCATACACATAACATGATGCAGTCACAACTATGCTTGAAAAAATGGAATTTGGTACTCAGTAATGTGTTGAATTGGATTTGTCCCAAACATAACACTTTGTATTTAGGTCTTTGCCAAGTATTTTGCAGTATTACTTTAGTGCCTTGTTGCAAACAGGATACATGTTTTGGAATATTTGTATTCTGTACAGGCTTCCTTCTTTCGCTCGGTCAATTAGGTTAGTATTGTGGAGTTACTACAATGTTTTTCATCCATCCTCAGTTTTCTCCTATCATATCCATTAAACTCTGTAACTGTTTTAAAGTCACCATTGGGCTCATGGTGAAATCCCTGAGCAGTGTCCTTCCTCTCCGGCAACTGAGTTAGGAAGGACGCCTGTACCTTTGTCGTGACTGGGTCTATTGATACACCATCCAAAGTGTAATGAATAACTTCACCATGCTCAAAGGGATATTCAAAGTCAAATTTGTATTTTTACCAATAGGTGCCTTTCTTTGAAAACCTCCCTGATCTTTGTGGTTGAATCTGTTTTTGAAATGCACTGCTCAACTGAGGCCCCTTACAGATAATTGTATGTGTGAGGTGCATGCAGAGATGAGGTAGTCGTTCAAAAATATTTTACAGCACTATTATTGCATACAGAGTCCATGGAAGTTATGTGACTTCTTAAGCACATTTAGGCTTGCCATAACAAAGGGATGTAATACTTATTGACTCAAGACATTTCAGCTTTTATTTATTTAATTAATTTGTAAAAAACATTAATAAAATAATACTAATTCCACTGACATTATGGGGTATTGTGTGTAGGCCAGTGAGAAACGAAATCTGAGTGTCATCCATTTTAAATTCAGTCTGTAGGACAACACAATTTAGAAAAAGTCAGGGGTGTGAATACGTTCTTAAAGCACTGTATAGGCCGAGTTATAATCATACATTTACAAGAAATGGTAACAGTGGAGACGCTTCCTCTCTCCTGGGTTGTTGTCGCTGCCATACCTACATGTGTTAAAGACCTAGAAATGTCCATGTGAAGTCTCTCAAGCTCACCGTGGCAACTGGATGTTAACCAAAAATAACCACTAACATAGCTGTACACTCAATGCTAATGGGAAAGCACCCAAATGCCAGGGAATAGAGGGTTGCTATGCCAACAAAGCTTGAGGATATTGAGGGTACATCTGGGGATCTGTCTCAATCCTGACATCTGTGCAATCAGCTTGTTTATACAACTACGGTGCCAAGAACATATCCTGTCACAAACACTTTGGAGTGGGCGGTTTGGGTTGCTGAGGGTGGCATGTCGCTCTACCTCTACATATAGTACCTTGATATGTGACAATAACATAGAACTGCCCTAATCTATAACAGGCAGGCTACTAACAAATTAAAATAGACAAGTTACAGAGGGAGCAAAAAGGGTAAAAAGGATTCACAAAACTGCTGATATTCAAACAACCTGACCCAAAAACAGACTTGTCACCTGGCTGCTCGTTATGGCGCACACCTGTCACCATTGGTTCACGCATCAGCACATAATGACAATCACCTGGACTCCATCACCTCCTTGATTACCCTCCTTGATTACCCTCACCTCCTTGATTGCCCTATATATGTTACTCCCTTTGGTTCCTTCCCCAGGTGTCATTGTTTCATGTCTGTGTGCTGTTAGTGTGTCTTGTTTTGTATTATGTTCTGTTTATTTTAATAAAATACTCACTCCCTGAACTTGCTTCCAGACTCTCAGCGTTACAAGACTATTCCAAAGGTGCTCGGATGTCAGTTAAACAGCTAGTTTTGGTTGAAATTTGGTTGAATTGTCAACTAACATGAATTCAACGTGAAATCAACAAAATATTGAATTTTTTTTCTTTTTTGAATTTAAGTTAAAAGTTGGGTGAAGAAAAAGGCTAAATTCCCTTACCTTGATCACTATTTGCAAATCCAATCAGTTTTGCACATTGATTCAATATCAGCACTCTGAATTGCTTTGTTGAAATTAGGTGGAAACAATGTTGATTCAACCAGTTTTTTTCCCCGTTGGTTTTGCTGTTTTAAACTTACAAAACATTTGCTTTTGGGTGTTTTGTTTGGAGAGTAACTGGGAGAGTAAATTGCTTAGGGATTCACACCAATACCCCATGGCCCGGGGTAAAATCTCTTGGACACACTTTTATCATCCGCTGAGAAATGTATTTCACACAAACAATCAAATCATTTTAGAAGGGGTATATGGTCAACAACACTGATTCAACATAGTAGGCTAGTGCTAGAGGCAATCTACTGTGGTCACGGCACTGAAAGGCTGCATTCAGCAGATTTCCTTGGAAACTCATGATTTCTCAAGAGGAAGGCTGTCATAAGGAATGCAATCATCATTAGATGACCAAAAGCGACACAGTCCACTGGGCACTGGTTGAATCGACATGATTTCAATGTAATTTGTCAACGTATTGTGATGTGGAATCTGTGGAAAATACATGGATTTGCAAAAAGTCATCAACTGTTGTTTTGAGGGCAAAATTCAACAACAGAGTTATGTCATCATGGTAAGCAATTTTCAACACAGACAACCCTTGTTAGGGTTAGGAGTTAGGTTAAAGGGTTAAGGTTAGGTTTAGGGTTAGCTAAAATGGTTAAGGTAAGGGTTAGGGGAATGGTTAGCTAACATACTAAGTAGTTGAAAAGTAGCTAAAAAGGAGTAAGTAGTTGAAAAGTTTTTAATTAGCTGAAATTCTGATGATGAGATTCGCCTACCCATCCACCCCGACCAACCACCCTCCTTTTGTTATTGCCTTAAGTAACCCTCTGTCTTATGTAACCATACCAAACAAAACTTATCATACTAATTTTAGTGTCTCATATTACATTTACTATGTTACGTCTAGTCTGAGACCAGGCTGCCCATCCAGGGTTTTAATCAAGCCCAGCCATATTTAGCTTTGATATTTGTCTGACTACTGCCAATGAGCTATCGTGAGAATGATTATTGAGAGATCTCATTACTAAATATATATTCACTGTTGCTATCAAAGTCATTCCAAAGGGAAGGTTTAGCAGAGCAAATGAAATGTAACCATACTCTCTCTCTAAGTCATATATCATCAATGATAATATTTAGGCCTATAATATTATAGCATTTGCGAAGTCATCAACAGCTACTGTTTCAATTCAACCCAGGGTTCAACAAAAAATAGACAATATATATAGGCCCAGGGTTTCAAGCTTTGGTTGATGTCAAATGTAATATTCAAGTTAATAATGAATATATTGGATTCACATCCCTATTTCAACCAACAATTAACCAAAGTTAAAGAATAGTAAATCAGATCAAACTTTATTAAAGTGCATTTAAAGTTTGATTTGATAGGATTTAGTCCTATTCTTTAACTTAGATATGTTTGGTTCAGAAAAACTGGAATTAATGTCAGACTAAGTCAGTGGTACAAAATATACATCTCCTTCCAATGTTGATATTTGGTTGCGTTGACAACCAAACACAATTCAACATCACACTATTTACTGTATTGCAAAAGTATGAACTTCTCAACAAGTTAACAAATTCTATGTTGGATTCACGTCTCCAACTAAACCAAAAGTTAAAGAATATTATTAAGCCAGTGGTTCAGATGAAACTACCCAAGCATTAGATACATCTCATTTAAATGCTGATATTTGGCTGCGTTGTCAACCTAACACAGTTCGATATTACTTTTGTAATACAGTAAATAGCCTTAACTTTAGGCTATTTTACAAACTAATGTAAGCGTTTTTATTAAACATTAAAATGGGTAACTCATCCATGGCCACATTGAGGTTACTGTAACTATAAAAGTTTTATGTAATCATAGAAAGCGTACATGTTCAAGATAGCATGCAAAAACTGCACAGCGGGAAGCACTCGTTTTAATGTTGCTGTACTACTAAGACAATTAACCTTAATCAAAAATCTAGTGAGGGGATATGGTAAAGAGGACAATCTACTACAAATCAGACATTTTGATACCACAGGCCTAATATGAGGTTTTCGAATTCTGTTCAAATCATAATTTGGTACGGTGAATAGGCTTATGACAATCAAAGTGTTTAGGATGACATTGGTAGCCTATTACGCTTCTTTATCACTAGAAGACACTCATATAATTAAAAGAAGAATTAGACCAATTAAACAACCATAAAATGTTGGCCACAAAATACAAACCTACTGTCAGTTTATTCAGTTAACAGCCAACTTAAATCACATTTAGTAAAACGTGCTTAATTTATGAAACCACAATTGATACATTTTATAGCATAATCAGCTGCAATGAGATTCATTGAAGAAAACAGCCCGCGAAGCAGCTGGTTACCCGACTTAACAAGAGCATTTCTCTCGACAGCCAGTAGGCTACGGCAAGCTTGAAATATGTTTGTTTTTATCGCTTACCTCCAACACACAGCAATGACATCTCTTAGCTCTGGCTATGATCGTTCCCAGATGTCCACCGGCTTCAATCCGGAGTAGATTGCTGTCTCTATAGCCTGTATAAATAGGTGGACGTGATCAGCTCTGCTTCACAACTAAGCTATTGCGTGTCACTGCTATGTGACAATAAAAACAAATAAAAAAAATCTGACCTTTCCCTTTCACCCACTGAGTCAGGATCAATTTGGGGGGAGGAGGGGGGGGTATATTTCATCCTCCTCAGCTCTCCGCTCCCCGACTCACAGCCATCTTGTTCAGCACCACCACTGTAAGGACAGTTCCCAAGAGTGACGTCAGGGTAGTGAGGATGGGATGGACCAATGCTGTTTGGCAGTCGGAACACTCTACCACGTTACGTGGCACCGCTGAAAATCTCAAATGTAGACTACAACATCTTCTAATCTCAGTTAACTGGACCTAAAATAGGATTATAAAGAGTCTTCAAGTCCACTACCAAGGATGACTACAAGCAAGTAGATTTACCCTAGTGCGTACTTGGTGTAAAAAAGAAGGAATACATTAAAGTAGAGAAGTAAGCTATTGAATATCTTACATGCCATATTTACCCTGACATAATTATATTCTGCGCCTAGAATTACTCTGCCTCTCCTTGTTCCAATCCAAGCTTTTAGAAACATATATTACCGGGCATACTTTGAGGAGAAAACTGGAATTTGTTGGGGCAATCAGCTGTTGCTATATTCACTGTACATTTTTTCACTTAAAAATGTATGATTTGCACCCATTTATTCTTGAAGAATATAATTTATAAATGCCTCACGAGTTTAGTTCAACTGTCTCACCTCATCAGAACCCAACATATAAACTTGTTTTACGCCAATGTCTGTAAAGAAACACTCTATTTTTCCTTAAAACATCCATAGCTCTGTCTATGAATTTGAGTGGTTACATTTCTCAAGCCCCCAGATTTTAAACGAAACAGGGACAACACTTTGTTATCGTTTATACTACCGATTGCTGCTTTAATGAAGTGTTTTCTATAGTAAAAACACATTGGGAAAGGCCTACAGGGAATCAAGAAGATCTAAACAAATTAAACCTGTCAATACTGAGAGTGGATTGAAAAGTCAATTCATGAATGGAAACTTAGGAAATTAACTCAAATTTAAAGAAACTGTGTACAACCCAATCAAGCTAACTGACGTTTCTAAATGGAGCTATACCACCCTCTGGTGGGGATCTAGCAACTAAGATCAGACAAGTCTGTCCAAAATCATTTTTTCCATACTTCTGTCCATTGTAAAGTGGGGCCAACAGGTGCTATCGGCGGCTATTGAGTCCATTTCAGACAATTGCCATTTCAGACAACATCCTCCATGCGTCACTATAGGCTCTATGTGCGTCACACTCATCCTTAATGACATCTGGAAAATTACACACATTTACTTTTATTGCAAATTGATAAAACAATTACAAAGAAGACAAACATCCAATTTGAATTAACGCAAATAAACCATGACAAAAAAAATCCCTTCATCCAAAACTACCCACCACAAAACTAATATCAATTACAATACAAAAACATATTCTGAAAACAATGCTATAATCTTTTCCAGTTCATTTTGCCTGTCATTGGACACCAGTACACTTCCGCAACCTCCTCATTTCCAAGTAGCTTCACCTGAAAAACTCTTAATTCACTCCAAATACCATAAAAGGCATGTCAACTGTTTCTTCCATTTAACAAACCAAATTAACTACAAATGGAACCAGTTAAGGCAGTTGACATAATGACTGTTCACACCAAGCCTCAAAGGCTTATATTCGCCACCAAAACTGTACCAGACTGCACACACATGCAGATGTACCACAGAGTAATGGTATATGGACTGAACGTTGTGTTTTATCTGTTACATCAGATAGACATCCCACCTATCCCTTGACTACACTGCGATGGGCACTGATTGGACCTGTCGTTGCACCATCTGGGATCCACATCAAGTGGGAATGGGTGTGGAGGTCGTCTCATAGTTTCTCACTGAAAATAAGGTGAGGGAGGAGACTGTTAGAACAGTGTGACCATCCATAACAACAAGGTAAGTTGTTGTACTGTATGCATGCAGATCTAGCAAGTGTTTAAATTTGACACAACATTATACAGTGCGGCAAAAAAGTATTTAGTCAGCCACCAATTGTGCAAGTCCTCCCACTTACAAAGATGAGGGGCCTGTCATTTTCATCATAGGTACACTTCAACTATGACAGACAAAATGAGAAAAAAATATCCTGAAAATCACATTGTAGGATTTTAATGAATTTATTTGCAAATGATGGTGGAAAATAAGTATTTGGTCAATAACAAAAGTTTCTCAATACTTTCTTATATACCCTTTGTTGGCAATGACAGAGGTCAAACGTTTTCTGTAAGTCTTCACAAGGTTTTCACACACTGTTGCTGGTATTTTGGCCCATTCCTCCATGCAGATCTCCTCTAGAGCAGTGATGTTTTGGGGCTGTTGCTGGGCAACACGGACTTTCAACTCCCTCCAAAGATTTTATGTGTTTGAGATCTGGAGACTGGCTAGGCCACACCAGGACCTTGAAATGCTTCTTACGAAGCCACTCCTTCGTTGCCCGGACGGTGTGTTTGGGATCATTGTCATGCTGAAAGACCCAGCTATGTTTCATCTTCAATGTCCTTGCTGATGGAAGGAGGTTTTCACTCAAAATCTCACGATACATGGCCCCATTCATTCTTTCCTTTACACGGATCAGTCGTCCTGGTCCCTTTGCAGAAAAATAGCCCCAAAGCACGATGCTTCCACCCCCATGCTTCACAGTAGATATGGTGTTCTTTGGATGCAACTCAGCATTCTTTATCCTCCAAACACAACGTGTTGAGGTTTTACCAAAAAGTTATATTTTGGTTTCATCTGACCATATGACATTTTCCCAATCTTCTTCTGGATCATCCAAATGCTCTCTAGCAAACTTCAGATGGGCCTGGACATGTAGGGGGACACGTCTGGCACTGCAGGATTTGAGTCCCTGGCGGCGTAGTGTGTTACTGATGGTAGGCTTTGTTACTTTGGTCCCAGCTCTCTGCAGGTCATTCACTATGTCCCCCCGTGTGGTTCTGGGATTTTTGCTCACTGTTCTTGTGATCATTTTGACCCCACGGGATGAGATCTTGCGTGGAGCCCCAGATCGAGGGAGATTATCAGTGGTCTTGTATGTCTTCCATTTCCTAATAATTGCTCCCACAGTTGATTTCTTCACACCAAGCTGCTTACCTATTGCAGATTCAGTCTTCCCAGCCTGGTGCAGGTCTACAATTTTGTTTCTGGTGTCCTTTGACAGCTCTTTGGTCTTGGCCATAGTGGAGTTTGGAGTGTGACTGTTTGAGGTTGTGGACAGGTGTCTTTTATACTGATAACAAGTTCAAACAGGTGCCATTAATACAGGTAACGAGTGGAGGACAGAGGAGCCTCTTAAAGAAGAAGTTACAGGTCTGTGAGAGCCAGAAATCTTGCTTGTTTGTAGGTGACCAAATACTTATTTTCCACCATAATTTGAAAATAAATTCATTAAAAAAAATCCTACAATGTGATTTTCTGGATTTTTTCCCCTCATTTCGTCTGTCATAGTTGAAGTGTATGATGAAAATTACAGGCCTCTCTCATCTTTTTAAGTGGGAGAACTTGCACAATTGGTGGCTGACTAAATTATTTTTGCCCCACTGTATATGAATGGTAATGCACAAGACTGTAGGTCATGTATATTCCCTGAAATAACTCAGTACAACTCAAGGTATTAGATCTTCTCACAGGTGTGTTACCTGTCAAGGTGAGAAAGGACATCGTGAAGCTGAGCCAGCAAGGCACGGTGCTCATGAGGATTGCTCTCCAGAGTACCACTCAGGCGACTCAGGTAAGAGTCCAGGGTACCAAGAGAGGGGGTCTCACCCGTGCCTGGAGAGAAAGTGTAGTGAAACTAAGGATTCAATTCCTATATGGACAATATTGTGGGTTAATGGAAGAAATACTAAAATATTGTAGTTTAAAATATTTTGAAAACATTAGAACCAAATCTGTATGTTTCAAAATGTCTTGCTAAGGACAAGTTATCAATGTTGATTTTGGCCAATTCATCAACAAACACGTTATGTTTTTACGTCTACAAACTACTTTCATGGTAAGGAAACTTCAACATAAGTAAAAGCAGCCAAATCATACAGGGAGACTGTGCTATCAGGTTCCGAGATGGATGAGAGGGCCCAGTGACATGGTTCTGACCTGGCAGGGCCACAGTGGACAGGCTGCTGACAAGGGTGTGTTTGATGGCCAGCAGGTGCCTGTGCAGAGCCTGCGTCCGGAGCTCATCCTGCCCCAGTTCAGCTTCCAGTCTCTCCTTAGCGCTGTACATGTCTGAAATGTGCTTCTGCAACACTGCGTTCTGCTCCTCAAACTCCACATTTGCTTTGCGTAAACGCCGCAGCTCCGCTTCCCGGGCTGGGAGCAAAGAAACAACCATTAGTAAGGAAATAGCTAGAACTTTCTTCACTGAAACAGTGTTTGTCCCAGAGACGCTCCTCTGCCTGTCTCATACCCTTGTTCTGGTCCAGGAATTCCTCTGTAAATATTGGAACATCAAATCTGTTGGACAGATGATCTGAACCCTAGAGGACATAATTCAAAACAAATCAACCCGTTAACACATTGCACAAAATCACAAGTCAGCCTACTCATAACCTCTATTCAGAAACACAACACATTATGTAAGGCTAACTGTACCTTCAGAGCAGCTGATCCAGAACTGTTAGCATTGATAATGACAGATGGAGACTCTTCTGAAAAAGAAGATCCCATTATTTAAATGCTCAAAGAAGAAAAATGAACAAAAAACAAAAACTGAAAGGAACAGTTTTAACCACCCTGTCAAACTAACGAAATACAGTGGGGCAAAAAAAGTATTTAGTCAGCCACCAATTGTGCAAGTTCTCCCACTTAAAAAGATGAGAGAGGCCTGTAATTTTCATCATAGGTACACTTCAACTGTGACAGACAAAATGAGAAGAAAAAAATCCAGAAATCACATTGAAGGATTTTTAATGAATTTATTTGCAAATTATGGTGGAAAATAAGTATTTGGTCAACTACAAACAAGCAAGATTTCTGGCTCTCACAGACCTGTAACTTCTTCTTTCAGAGGCTCCTCTGTCCTCCACTCGTTACCTGTATTAATGGCTCCTGTTTGAACTTGTTATCAGTATAAAAGACACCTGTCCACAATCTCAAACAGTCACACTCCAAACTCCACTATGGCCAAGACCAAAGAGCTGTCAAAGGACACCAGAAACAAAATTGTAGACCTGCACCAGGCTGGGAAGACTGAATCTGCAATAGGTAAGTGCTTAGTTTGAAGAAATCAACTGTGGGAGCAATTATTAGGAAATGGAAGACATACAAGACCACTGATAATCTCCCTCGATCTGGGGCTCCACGCCAGATCTCACCCCGTAGGGTCAAAATGATCACAAGAACGGTGAGCAAAAATCCCAGAACCACACGGGGGGACCTAGTGAATGACCTGCAGAGAGCTGGGACCAAAGTAACAAAGCCTACCATCAGTAACACACTACGCCGCCAGGGACTCAAATCCTGCAGTGCCAGACGTGTCCCCCTGCTTAAGCCAGTACATTTCCAGGCCCGTCTGAAGTTTGCTAGAGAGCATTTGGATGATCCAGAAGAAGATTGGGAGAATGTCATATGGTCAGATGAAACCAAAATATAACTTTTTGGTAAAAACTCAACTCGTCGTGTTTGGAGGACAAAGAATGCTGAGTTGCATCCAAAGAACACCATACCTACTGTGAAGCATTGGGGTGGAAACATCATGCTTTGGGGCTGTTTTTCTGCAAAGGGACCAGGACAACTGATCCGTGTAAAGGAAAGAATGTATCATGAATGTATCATGTATCATGAGATTTTGAGTGAAAACCTCCTTCCATCAGCAAGGACATTGAAGATGAAACGTGGCTGGGTCTTTCAGCATGACAATGATCCCAAACACACCGCCCGGGCAAAGGAGTGGCTTCGTAAGAAGCATTTCAAGGTCCTGGAGTGGCCTAGCCAGTCTCCAGATCTCAACCACATAGAAAATCTTTGGAGGGAGTTGAAAGTCCGTGTTACCCAGCAACAGCCCCAAAACATCACTGCTCTAGAGGAGATCTGCATAGAGGAATGGGCCAAAATACCAGCAACAGTGTATGAAAACTTTGAGAAGACTTACAGAAAACGTTTGACCTCTGTCATTGCCAACAAAGGGTATATAACAAAGTATTGAGATAAACTTTTGTTTGACCAAATACTTATTTTACACCATAATTTGCAATTAAACTCATTAAAAATCCTACAATGTGATTTTCTGGATTTTTTTCTTCTCATTTTGTCTGTCATAGTTGAAGTGTACCTATAATGAAAATTATAGGCCTCTCTCATCTTTTAAAGTGGGAGAACTTGCACAATTGGTGGCTGACTAAATACTTTTTTGCCCCACTGTAGAAGGTAGACGTGTCACATATTTCATCTAATAAGTTAGATGCGTCACAACTCTGACCTCTCTTGACCTTCTTGTCCTGGATCTTGGCACTGGTGATCTGATAGGCTTCACTCTGTTGGTATTCTCTCAGCTCCCGGGCATACTGCAGCTTCTCTCGCTCTGCCTCATCCAGGAAGCGCTATCAGGTCAGCACACAAGCAAACTTCAGTCCACTCCAGACACACACAGAAGAGATCTCAATACACTGGTAGCTTGCATTCCCAGACTTCTCCTCAACATTATAGCCTGTAGTTGTGAAGGCCGACCTGGGCTTATCAAACAGATCTGGCTAGTCTATAAATATGAATATAAATACAACTATGCATAAAATGATGCACAATGCTACTGAATGCACTGCCACTAAATACAAAGCTGGGGCAAAAAAGTGTGTAACTGTTCCTACAACTACATTTCTCTTTCCGACCCATAAAGCCTGAAGGTACCTGTTTGTCATGAGGTGCTAAGCGGCTCCACTCTGCACCCAGCCTCTTGGTGATTTCTGGAAAGGGCAGGTCGGGGTGTTTGGCACGGATCTGCTCCCGCCGTTCATTCAGGAAACGCACATATCCCGTCACTGGTGCCTTGGGACCATTGGGCAACACCTTCTTTCTCTTCTTACCCTTGGGCCAACCTCTCTTCTTCACAGGCTGTACAGAAAGAGAACAGACATGCGATCCAGGATGAAATTATAAAATGCTAGCAATGTGAAAGTGTGTATCAAAAATCAGGAAACATAGCATGACATCATCACAATGTTTATGCTCTTCTCCAATTTAAAGGGCCAATGCAGTCAGAATTATGTTTCTCATGGGTTTTGTATCATATTGTACAACAGCTGATGAAACTAACACTGTAAAACTGTTTAGAAATTTGATCAGAGTTATTTCCTGATAGTTGCTGGTTGAAAACACAATCTACACAGGACCTTCTAATCAGCAGGTTTTGCATGGGTGGAGTTTTGGCTTGCCTGGTGCCGTTGCCAAGTGGTATAAGTTAATACAGACCAATAAGTAAGAGTTCCAAACCGCTAGTTTTTTAGATTACATATCGGAAAAGACTAAGTGGGATCCTTGGTATGTCCAACTCTGACATCACCCCATTCAAGTTGAAATGTAAAATAGTTAAGGTTTATGGTTGGCATGTCCCAAGGGGCCTGAATTACACTAACCATTACATATCCCTCTCCACTCAGACCACTCCAGACAGTCCTAGCTAAATTCTTGCTTGGAAAATAGTTTTTTGGTGAAAAGCTATTTGTTTCTTTTTGACCAATTTAATGGAAAATGATTAGAGTAAGGGACTTAAACTGTTACACAGAAAGTATTTGATATTAGGATTAAAACGGTTGCATTGGGCCTTTAAGCTAGATCAGGTCATAGAATGGTAACAACATGTAGGAAACAATGAGATAACCATACAGTGGGTAGTCTGTGTATACACAGAGTAGAGACAGTACTGTTATTAATGTCAGTATGGGGCCAATTCCCCTTCTCTTGCCTCTTCTTGTACTGCATCAGAGGACTGCGTGCCTCTTGGTGGAGGTCCATCATTTTGCTCCTGCTTCACACCACCCATGATATCGTTATCCCAGTGATTGATCTGCAAGTGGGATATATTACATATGATTCGAAAACAGGTCTAGGAAGTTATTAGTACTTTATACTCACTCATTAAGTTTGTCAGAAGAATATGGTTATATGAAGGACGGGACTATATCAGATCTGTAGTTTGTTATTCTAAATATAACCTAGCTCTTGATCATGACTCTCAGTTCCTTTACATTACACATTACGAGTCACTGGACAAAGGCGTCTTCTGTACGGGGGAGTTTTGTTAAGAGCGCCGATGCTCAGATTGAACATTACCACGCATCACTTGAATTACGTTTTAGGAAGCATAAAGACCCTATCTTTCATATCAGCGAGAAATAATTTTCAAGAAACAAAAGGTTAAATTGATAAACCCTATAAAGATGTTTGGGTTCCCAGACGGTCATATTTCCAGGCTAAAGCGCTTGTTTACGGAAAAAATACAGAAGACAGAGAGGACTAGCTATCTGAGTCTTCGAACACCGGTGTAAACGGAAAATAGATGCCACAAAAACATTGTCACTGAAAATGACAGCCGACTGCTACTGTGTTAAAACCGGTTCAAACAGTGTACAGTAAGTGGGTGTTTTGCATTTGTGAAATTATTTTGATTTGATATGAAAGTATGGGGATTTATGTTTCTAGAACTGTACCGCAATTTGAAATTCGCGTTTAGATTAAAGTAATTGGCTGTTTTGGCTTCCAGAGCCAATTTGCCTTTGAACAGAATATAAATATAAGCTAGCTAGCTACAAGAGTGGTGTTAGCCTGCTGCACAGACCCTATGGACACTAGCCTAGAGCACCAAGTTAAATTGTACTTAGGAGCATTTTTAAGCTCTCTCCACAGTTACAGTAGGAAGAAAAATATGTAATGTTGTAAAAATGTGTGAGTTTTTACTATCATTATATATTAATACATTGAATTACTTTGACATATTTAAATGATGCTATATTATGCCAAGTTTCCTATGGTGGACAGAACGTGTTTCTACATTAGCCTACACAGACTAAGGTTTTCACCACACAATAATTACAGGAAATAGTTCAAATTGCTGACATTAATATTAAAGATTATAGTCACCACAATCTCACAAAATCGATTGCTTAAAGGTGCACTATGCAGAAATCGCCCTGTCATTTCCTGGTTGCTAAACTTCTAGTTTGTCTAATTTCAGTTTGTGACAAAACAATCAAGTAGAGTGTAGAGAATCATTGTACCATTTAAACCGCCGTGAAATATATTTTCCATAACCAAAAATATTGTATTTTCATCTGTTTGAAGCTGGTGTACAAAACCAAAAGTAAAAGACACAAAAAGGAAAATTATGAACAGAATCATAGAGAGAGAGAGATAGCACATAACAGATCTGCTGCTTCTTAGAATTGCTTTCAATGAGAATGAGCCCTATAACTCACATTTCTATGTGAATTTGGTCAGGTCGCTCTGTCGGTTGCTGAAATTCTACGCTGTTTGCTCAATTTCTATTTATGTGAGAAAACAATTACTGAATAGTATAGGAAATCATTGTACAATTTAAATCAATGTGAAATATATTTTCAATAACAAAAAAGCTGGTGGTCCAAAACAGTTGTTTTGAAGCTGGTGGACCGAAAGTAACTTTTGGTTTTGGTCGACCAGCTTCAAACAGATGTAAAAAACGTTTTTTTCGTTGTTGAAAAGATATTTCACATCGATCTAAAACTGAAATTGCGCGAACAGTGTAGAATTTGTGCAACCAGGAAATGACAGCAGTTTCCACTAGATAAGACAGCCACAAAGTCGAAATCACAACCCTGTTGGGTAAGTAATGCTATGAAACACTATCATTCCATTAGCGCCAGATATTCTGGTCATTTTCTGAAAGTATAATGCAAAAAAAGAACATATCCTGTGTAGCACCTTTTAGAACATATCCATATATTTGGTTTAATAGAAGTGTATTTGTCGTATGCGCCAGTACGTAATGGGACTGACTGAACGCAGCTGTAACGTTACTTTTTAGACCACAGTTTTAGAAAAAAAATCGGGCGCTCCTCCCATAAACGTCTCTAGCCAGACATGAATTCGTGGATTTGAGGGTTAAGCTATCATTCAAATGAAAGCCAACCCCTGTCGCCATTTACATTTTAGTTATTTAGCAGACGCTCGTATCCAGAGCGATTTATAGTAGGGAGTGCATACATTTTCGTACTTTTAGAAACCGATGTGAGGGTGATGATTAGTTGAAATCATAAGTCAAGTGTTCTTTTTCCGTATTGGCCATCTACCGAAATAATTTCCTCACTGAGATATAAATGGCTACGACAGGTTGTCATCTATTGAAATATATAAGCAGTATACCCAAGTTCATTGAGGTCTGTCTGTTAAGAGCGCAAACGGTACACGTCATCAAAGTTATATCAATGTGAGTGATTTAATTTGCGCGCGCTATTGATTACAGTATAACAACCCTAATAAATTCTAGTTGAGTAACCACTTGGTAAATATTGGTGCGTGTGCAGTTTATACGGTACTCATTTAGCGAAATACAAGTAACGTAAATCTGAACACAAGTGTGTAGTAGGGAGTAACTTTTATGTATTGGGTATAACAATATCACAATTTATTTCAGCATATCGATTATGAATTTGTACACTTAAAACCGGTGTTTTGACAAACTCAGCCATAAATAGAAAAAGACATGACAACAGGAAGCAGCAACAGTATAATTTGCAATGTATGTTTTACGAATATAAATTATACTTTAAAAATTATTTAACATAATTTAACTTAAATCAGGTCAAAACTACTGAATGAGCCTACTTAAATAGTCCAAAAAATATGATTTATTGATTTTGATTATACAAGTGTAATCGTGAAGATGTTTGGCCAGGCTATACTGTAGAGCGAGCTAAATAAATAGCTAGCTAATTTTGGCTAGCAAACATCGATGGAACGGACAATGGGAAACGGTCAGTACACTCCCTGAACAGGAGGTACATATGCGTCAAAGATGTGATGAAATATGCCAACAATAACATTTATCTAACAATAATATTCATTTTAATATACATTTTTAATGTAATTATTTAGCAAACCTAGATAATATTTTATTACTCACCCCTTATCATGGGCTCTCAACCTAACGCCAGAGACGGAAGATGGAGCGAGACATCCCACTCCCTAATTTTTTTCTGTTCTAATGGAAGTCGATTAACTAAGTAGAACAGACACAGCCTTTATCGCATTTGTGTACTGTCTATGGGAGAGCCACCCCCTTAAGTAGACCGGAACTGACCATATTTTCCAATGGTAAACGGCCCGAATTAATCTTTATTTATCGACCATCTTTGATATGACTTCAGGAAGAGCGTATTCTCATTGACGATTGGCTGACACAATAACACCCACATGATTGGTTAGTTAATTCTGGGCTATATACACAACGAGGCATGTGCTGCGTTCAGTACGTTTGTACGTTCTGTAACGTTCAATTGAACGATGCTGTACTGAACGGCCAGTTGAAAAACGGGGAGGTTGTGGTTTGGTGAACGCTGTCAGGATGGCCAATTCCTCACAGATAGAACAATGAAACAGATATTTCACTGGATGAATAAAAGTGAAGCATCCGCTTGGTTTATCCACTCGACTACACAAATATGGTAGTGAGTGGAAGCCCACAGCCGGCAGTGGGCGAAGATGGAACGAGATTGATTTTGGCAGACATTCCGCAAATTTTCTCATCAACATTTGATGTCAATTACAGTTCTGTTCCCAAAACTAGAATATGTTATGAACAGAGTGGACTTTACCTTTAGCAAACGTTTTTAAAAGTTGTGTTGTTTAGGAGTGCAAAGGCAAATTGATTTATTTTTATTTTTTCACATGCGCACTTCACAAAGTAGGCGTTCCGTAATGGAAATATGCAGATGATAGAACTCGCCAATTGGAACTCGCTAGCTCGCACAAGGCTCTGTCCACCTCCTTGCTTGTTCTGTCCACTATGACTCATTTATTCCCATTGGAAGCGACAGGCTGTGGTCTATCTTGGTTTAGTTATACACATTTTTGACTTCTTAGGGATAGGAGGCAGTATATTCACATCCAGATGAAAAGCGTGCCCAAAGTAAACTGCCTGTTACTCAGGCCCAGAAGCTAGGATATACATATAATTAGTAGATTTGGATAGAAACCACTCTGAAGTTTCTAAAACTGTTAGAATAATGTCTGTGAGTATAACATAACTGATTTAGCAGGTGAGACCCCGAGCATAATCCATCCAGGGGAATTTCTTTTTGAGGTCATTGTGTTTTCCTATGGTTTTCTATGGGAATCCTGATTAATTAGGGCTCAGATTGCAGTTCCTATGGCTTCCACTAGATGTCAACAGTCTTTAGAAATTCAATGTTTTCAACATTTTTCTTTTGAGAAATGAAGATGTGCTATTCATTCCATGTGTCACTCTTAAGGTCCCTACTATTTTGGTGCTCGTGAACAGGAACGCGCTGCATGTTGTTTTTTGTCCGGTATTAGAAACAGTTTATTCCATCTTAAATTGTATCGATTATTTACATTTTCGGATACCTGAGGTTGGATTAGGAACGTTGTTTGAAATGTTTGGACCAAGTTTACAGGTAATTTATTAGATACTTTGTAGTCATGTTGGGCGAGTTGGAACCGGTGTAATTCTGAATCAAATGCGCCAAATAAATTGACATTTTGGGGATATAAAGAAGGAAATTATCGAACAAAATGACCATTCATTGTGTCAATGAGACATTTGGGATTGCAAAAAGAAGATCTTCAAAGGTAAGGCATTTATTATATCGTTATTTCTGACTTGTGAATATTAATATTTCTGAAGTTTGAATTTGGCGCTCTGCAATTTCACTGGATGTTGTCAAATCGATCCCACTAAAGGGATTGGCACGTGAAGGGATCCCTAAGAGGATTTATTAAATAGGTCACTCATTGCTTTAAGCCACACCTCCATGGAGTGAGATACCTACCAAAAGGTTGAATGTACGTGTCGTTAGGATCGTAATAATATCCATACGTAAATTGCTAGGATTGCAAGAAAAGCCATGCATGAAATGTAAAGGTGAAGTTTCATCTGTGAACATACAAACTCCATGTTACAATTACAGACTATTTACCTTTGCTGTTGTTCTGGGATTGATTTGCACTTTTCGCACCAAAGGACATTCATCTCTAGGAGACAGAATGCATCTCCTTCCTGAGCGGTATGACTTCTGCGTGGTCCCATGGTGTTTATACTTGTTTACTATTGTTTGAACAGATGAACGTGGTACCTTCAGGTGATTGGAAATTGCTCCCAAGGATTAACCAGACTTGTGGAGGTCTACATTTTTTTTCTGAAGTCTAGCTGATTTCTTTCGATTTTCCCATGATGTCAAGCAAAGAGGCACTGAGTTTAAAGGTAGGCCTTGAAAATACATCCACAGGTACACCTCCAATTGACTCAAATGATGTCAATTAGCCTATCAGAAGCTTATAAAGCAATGGCATCATTTTCTGGAATTTTCCAAGCTGTTTTAAGGCACAGTCAAGTTAGTGTATGTAAACTTCTGACCCACTGGAACTGTAATACAGTGAATTATATGTGAAATAATGTCTGTAAACAATTGTTGAAAAAATTACTTGTGTCATGCACAAAGTAGATGTCCTAACCGACTTGCCAAACCATAGTTTGTTAACAAGAAATTTGTGGAGTGGTTAAAACGAGTTTTAATGACTGCAACCTAGGTGTATGTAACCTTCCGACTTCAGCTGTACATTCAATCTTTTGGCAGCTATCTGTCTCCATAGGAGCTTGCCAAATTTGACTGCAGCATGAGCGAGATTCCCAAAAGCTGGAGCGTATTTCTCGCCTGCTCCAGTAGCGCTCACTTCACGAGCTCAGGGATGATTATGATTCATGACATGATGATTGTCTATCATGGTCAGCAAAGTCATTTTCTGTAGAGTTTAAAATGTATTACGTAGTAATTTTCTCTATGATAAATGATATAAAACATAGTATCGCATGCCATTGTGACGAAGCTTATTCATATTGCACTCTAATAAGACTGCTTTCAAGAATAAGCACACGTAATCACATCTACTACCATCTGACTGTTTTCTAAAATGGGGTCACAAATGAGAAAATTCATAATTTGTCACATCCACCACAAATCCATTGTTGCCAGTGCCAATGAAATAATTGAAGAGATAGATTTGTATTTACTTTTAAATAAGCTGATAAGAACAAGACATTTATGTCAAGCTTTTTCTCTCTATTTTGTAAATTCAAATTACTTCCTGAATTGACCCCAACTCATGTAGGTCTATTAAATTAACACATATAGGCCTCCATACACAAACAGTAACAGTATAAACCAAATTTACCAATAACAGCAAAAGCACTGTTGCATACATGATAAAGCAACAAGGTATCTCTCCAATAGTTTCTGAATAGATCAAATTGAAGGTTGATTCACCAAGCTGAGTCCAACCAAGGTGTGTGTAAATGTCCATTGTCCTATTTCTCTGGTTGAAGGGACATGACGCCCCTGCCCTTTCATAGGTAGGCCTGTCAAATGAGCAATTTCTGTCAGAAATGCTACGCAGCAATTGGGAGGTTGGAAGGAGCACAAACTGTATAAAACTGGTGAAAATTGTATTTAATCCTCATATTGTGCTTGATTAGGACTTTAAATAAGACAGGACTTCTAATAAGACAAAAGCCAAGTAATAATCACTTGTATTTTCTCAGAAATTACAATTTGGTCCAAAACCCAAGAGGTGAACCTTTGAATTGATTGCGACCAAGGTGGGTTTGATAAAATTGTTGGAAGACTATGCATAATTGGGGTGATATAAACATATAGCAACATGATATTACAAGGATACTACCTCAAAAATATTTTATTTGTCAGGCCAAGTGATTGACCTCGTGCATTTTTTGGCACATGTCAAGGCTGGACTTGGGCTGATTTAAATGTGTAAAGGTGACCCATTGCAATCACCATTAGGTTAATCTAGGTCATTAACAGGTATGCTAATCCATGATTGTTTACATTGCATTTAACACTGGAAACAAACATAAAAAAAAGTGTTAACGTTTGTCTTTACAAATGATATTCAACAAAACAGCAGTACATTCATTTGTTTTGGAATTAATATAACATGCAGGACCTCCACTTCACTGATCCTCAACACTGGGGCCCCAAAAGGGTGCGTGCTCAGCCCACTCCTGTACTCCCTGTTCATCCATGACTGCGTAGCCACACACACCCCCAACTCAATCATCAAGTTTGCAGATGACACAACCATAGTTGGCCTGATTACCAACAATGATGAGACAGCCTACAGGGAGGAGGTGAGGGCACTGGTGGAGTGGTGCCAGGAAAATAACCTCTCCCTCAATGTCAACAAAACGAAGGAGTTGATCGTGGACTTCAGGAAAAAGCAGAGGGAGCACGCTTCTATCCATATTGACAGGACCGCAGTGGAGAAGGTGGAAAGTTCCTCAGCGTACACATCACTAACGATCTGAAATGGTCCACCCACAGACAGTGTGGTGAAGGCGCAACAGCGCCTCTTCAACCTCAGGAGGCTGAAGAAATGTGTTGTTTTGGCCCCCAAAAGGTCAGTACAGGTGCATTAAAGCTGGGAACAAGAGACTGAAAAACAGCTTCTATCTCAAGGCCATCAGACTGTTAATTAGCCATCACTAGCCGGCTACCACCTGTTACTCAACCCTGCACCTTAGAGGCTGCTGAAATATACAGACAAGGAATCACTGGTCACTTTAATGTTTACATACTGCTTTACACATTTCATATTTATACAGTGTATTCTCATCCTAATATTTATACATTTCTTAATTCCATTATTTTACTTTTAGATGTGTGAATTGTTAGATATTACTGCACTGTTGGAGCTAGGAACACAAGCATTTCGCTACACCCGGAATAACATCTGCTAAATTTGTGTATGAGACCAATACAATTTCATTTGATTTTAAATGCATGTGTCTATTACGCAGTCCCCCTCAAACTACACATATTTGGTTAGTAGAGACCCTGTTGAGTGTTTTCCACCCCACTTTAGCTGAGACAGGTAGAAAAGTTCTATACAAGCAAATAAGTATCCCATGTACCATGTATTTCATGGCAATGAATGGAGTGGGTGGTGTAAGTCACCAGTACTCTGTATTAAACCTGTTGCCCAGCAAAAGTGTATTTCTTTAAATATAGCCTACACAATAGCTTTCAACATACCATTCTTTCTCTTGGGTACGTTTTTGTGAGGATGAGTGTGGAGTATGCATAAAACATTACATTTGCTAAACACTCGCACTCCCCCTACTGTATTACCTAATGCTGCACCTCCCCATTCACTCAACCTTCTTCCAGCCAGGATAATGCCAACAATAGACGAGACACAAAGCAACCATTTTACTTTATAACTATCAGCTAGCTATATTATCTTAATGTAGCTAACCAGAGATAAATGAAACGAATATTATGCTAGATATGTCAATTCTTTGTGGCTTTCTGGTTAGCTAACAGCAGTAGCTAGCCCTATTGACTTCTGGGCTTGCGATCTACTGTACGTAGACAGATAAATATGCCAAAATTAACAGAGCATGTATTAACGTATCAAGACAAAATATTGGTTAGGCAAGTTTATTTTCTCTCACTTCAGCTCAAATAATGTCCGCTATTGATTAAGAACTTTTGCGTCATTTTTTACATGGTTGTGTCATATTTCTTTGTATACTTTCAGTTGAAGCTTGCTTCGATGCATGCTTGAAAATATGTAAAAACGGAATACACATGAGAAGTGTCCTCTCGTGCTCTGTTTCGCATACTCCAATCCCTCAATTTGCGTGCCTCGAGCAGTAGTATGCATTTTGAAAAACACCCTGTATTATTGCTTTTAGACAACGGATTACTACCATACATTTTTCTACAAAACGTGATGCTACAGTCACTGATTGTCAAGTGGCATTTTAGGCCTTCTCTGGCCGTTAGTTATACACTGCTCCAAAAAATAAAGGGAACACTAAAATAACACATCCTAGATCTGAATGAATGAAATATTCTTATTACTTTTTTCTTTACATAGTTGAATGTGCTGACAACAAAATCACACAAAAATGATCAATGGATATCAAATTTATCAACCCATGGAGGTCTGGATTTGGAGTCACACTCAAAATTAAAGTGGAAAACCACACTACAGGCTGATCCAACTTTGATGTAATGTCCTTAAAACAAGTCAAAATGAGGCTCAGTAGTGTGTGTGGCCTCCACATGCCTGTATGACCTCCCTACAACGCCTGGGCATGCTCCTGATGAGGTGGAAGGATGGTCTCCTGAGGGATCTCCTCCCAGACCTGGACTAAAGCATCCGCCAACTCCTGGACAGTCTGTTGTGCAACGTGGCGTTGGTGGATGGAGCGAGACATGATGTCCCAGATGTGCTCAATTGGATTCAGGTCTGGGGAACGGGCGGGCCAGTCCATAGCATCAATGCCTTCCTCTTGCAGGAACTGCTGACACACTCCAGCCACATGAGGTCTAGCATTGTCTTGCATTAGGAGGAACCCAGGTCCAACCGCACTAGCATATGGTCTCACAAGGGGTCTGAGGAGCTCATCTCGGTACCTAATGGCAGTCAGGCTACCTCTGGCGAGCACATGGAGGGCTGTGCGGCCCCCCAAAGAAATGCTACCCCACACCATGACAGACCCACCGCCAAACCGGTCATGCTGGAGGATGTTGCAGGCAGCAGAACGTTCTCCACGGCGTCTCCAGACTGTCACATGTGCTCAGTGTGAACCTGCTTTCATCTGTGAAGAGCACAGGGCGCCAGTGGCGAATTTGCCAATCTTGGTGTTCTCTGGCAAACGTCCTGCACGGTGTTGGGCAGTAAGCACAACCCCCACCTGTGGACGTCGGGCCCTCATGGAGTCTGTTTCTGACCGTTTGAGCAGACACATGCACATTTGTGGCTTGCTGGAGGTCATTTTGCAGGGCTCTGGCAGTGCTCCTCCTTGCACAAAGGCAGAGGTAGCGGTCCTGCTGCTGGGTTGTTGCCCTCCTACGGCCTCCCCGTCTCCTGATGTACTGGCCCGTCTCCTGGTAGCGCCTCCATGCTCTGGACACTACGCTAACAGACACAGCAAACCTTCTTGCCACAGCTCACATTGATGTGCCATCCTGGATGAGCTGCACTAACTGAGCCACTTGTGTGGGTTGTAGACTCCGTCTCATGCTACCACTAGTGAAAGCACCACCAGCATTCAAAAGTGACCAAAACATCAGCCAGGAAGCATAGGAACTGAGAAGTGGTCTGTGGTCCCCACCTGCAGAACCACTCCTTTATTGGGGGTGTCTTGCTAATTGCCTATAATTTCCACCTGTTGTCTATTCCATTTGCACAACAGCATGTGACATTTGTCAATCAGTGTTGCTTCCTAAGTGGACAGTTTGATTTCACAGAAGTGTGATTGACTTGGCATCTGTGAACAACAGGTGCATATCGATATTCCCAGTTATGTGAAATCCATAGATTAAGGACTAATTCATTTATTTAAAGTTGACCGATATTATAGGAACTATAACTCAACAAAATATTTAATTGTATGTTGCTTTTATAGTTTTGTTCAGTGTAGTATACCAAACATTTAGGAATGTCTTCCTAATTTTGAGTTGTGCACCCCACACCTTCAGAACACTCAATTATCAGGGAATGACTACAAGATGTGGAAAGCTTTCCACAGGGATGCTGGCCCATGTGGACTAACACTTCCAGTTGTCAAGTTGGCTGATGTCCTTTAGATGGTGGACCAGTCTTGATACACACACGTAACTTATGGAAAAACCCAGCAGCGCTGCAATTCTTGATAAACCAGTGCACCTGGAATTACCACACTCCTTTCAAAGGAGGCAGTTATATATTTTGTCTTACCCATATCTCAAGACTTAAAATCATTTAAAAAAAAATTAAAAATTCACCCCTTTTTCTCCCCAATTTCGTAGTATCCAATTGTTGTAGTAGCTACTATCTTGTCTCATCGCTACAACTCCCGTACGGGCTCGGGAGAGACGAAGGTTGAAAGTCATGCGTCCTCCGATACACAACCAACCAAGCCGCTGCTTCTTTAACAGAGCACATCCAACCCGGAAGCCAGCCGCACCAATGCGCCGGAGGAAACACCGTGCACCTGGCCACCTTGGCTAGCGTACACTGCGCCCAGCCCGCCACAGGAGTCGCTGGTGCGCGATGAGACAAGGACACCCCTACCGACCAAGCCCTCCCTAACCCGGGCGACGCTAGGCCAATTGTGCGTCGCCCCACGGACCTCCCGGTCGCGGCCGGTTACGACAGAGCCTGGGCGCGAACCCAGGACTTTGATGGCACAGCTGGCGCTGCAGTATTAAAATCATTATTTAACTAGTCTTCTCCCCATTCATCTACACCAATTATTTAACCAGGCAAGTCAGTTAAGAACAAATTCTTATTTACAATGACGGCCTACCCTGGCAAATTGTGCACAGCCCTATGGGACTCCCAATCACGGCCGGTTGTGATACAGCCTGGAATGGAACCAGGGTCTGTATTCACGCCTCTAGCACTGAGATGCAGTGCCTTAGACCGCTGTGCCACTCGGGAGCCCAAATTGAAGTCGATTATTAAGTGACATCAATAAGGGATCATAGTTTTCACCTGGTCAGAGTCATGGAAAGAGTGGGTGTTCTTCATGTTTTGTATACTCAAGTGTATGAAATGTGTATATATTGATCCACCTGTGTTACCGGTAATCGCAACGGCAGTCCTCACACAAATTTCCGTTCCTACCACCCTCTCCAAAGAATGTTGAACCAGTTTATATTTTCCATTTTTATTTAATTTATGTTTACAATTCTTCCTAATTGTTTCTCTTGATAAGGTCTTTGCTTTCCTTATGGAAAATGTTTGTGCCCATGGTGATCTGTACAGTTCTGGTCTCAGTGTTGGGGTGGGGGGGAATGAGAGGGTAGCCTTTTACAATTTGTCCAGGTAGTTATCCAATGCAGGAATTCCCTCCTTGAGCCCCTTGCGTTTACGTGTGTCAGCCACAATCTGGGATATCTTGGTGGATGTGTCCTGGGGATCTCCCTGGAGGATCTGCCAGTGGTCAAACACACACTGGGGGAAGGCCTGGCCACCGGTGTTGGAACGCAGGTCTGCTGTGAAACCTTGAGAAGGAACACAGGTATTAGCATATATCAATTTGTTTTATACAATACACATTTACTACAAATCAGGGCTAGACAATTCCCTGAGAAGTGCATATCAGATAAGGGAAAAGTGGACTGCACTTGGTGGGTCACTCACCGAAGGACTCGTTGACAGGCAGGTAAGCCTTGACGATGAACATGGGGGTCCCCATGACCTGGGACTCCTCGAAAACATGACCGCGCTTCCTGTTCAGCACACCATAGATGCCTCCCACCACCTGCTCAGGACACTGCAGGGAGAGGGGGAAACAAGGTTAACACCATTGAATTCGATGGTTAACGCCAACCTGTCCAAGAAAGCTATGCTGTTCAAGGTTGTAGCATTTTTCTAGTCAACTTCCATTATCCTGGAGATGAGCTCATTTCTAGTCAAGTATCATATTTTATGGATTTAGCCATCACTTGTTCAGTGTGGTGCATGATTTCACATCAGACATAGTCCTTGTTGAAACCAAACATTTAATGAAACATTTTAAATGTCAATTGTAGGCATACCTGAATCTCCACCAGGTAGACAGGCTCCATGAGTCTTGGCTGAGCTGTAAGCTGGCATGCATACAGCACTCTGCGGGCTGTGGGAATGATCTGACCACCACCCCGGTGGATAGCATCTGTGTGGAGGGTCACATCGTGGACATCAAAGCGGACAGCACGCATATTCTCCTCGCACAGGGCACCCTGGAAACAAAATAGTAATGTTTAAGGTATTGATACAAGCACTTCAGTTTGCGTGACAAATCTACATTCTCAGAAAACTACCCTTGGCGTATTCCCCAACACAGAATTGTGCCTCTTCAAATGATGGTATGCTTGTTTTAAAGTGACCAACAAAGTAGGAAAAATTACATCCATGAGTCTTGCTTACCTCCTTGACAGCCCACTGGAAGCCAGCCACCACGCTGTCCTTGATCTCGTTCAGGTACTGGACTCCCTTGGTCACATCCATCAGCAGGTTGGGGCCGGTACCGTCGGGGCCGAAGCACCAGATCTTACGGGCCTCAGACACATCCCACTCGTACTTGTCGGCCAGGAAACGGGCACGGACCTTCAGTTCCTGTCTGGCACTGACGTCACCCTTTTCGATGTCCTCAGCCAGGCCGTCGGGGAAGGGACGGGCTTTCATGTACAGACGGTTGTGTTTGTTGGGGGACTTGGACAGACACATCTGGTCAGACTCCTCAGACACAGTCTCCCTGTAGGAAACCACCGGGTCGGATTTCTATGTGGGAGAGTGGAGGGGGTGTTTAATTATTAAATACATCAGTAGGATAACACTGCCCGTAACGTAACACCATTGTAAACTCAGCAAAAAAAGAAACGCCCTCTCACTGTCAACAGCATTTATTTTCAGCAAACGTGTAAATATTTGTATGAATGTAAGATTCAACAACTGACAAACTGAACAAGTTCCACAGACATGTGACTAACATAAATGGAATAATCAAGTCAAAACTGTCAGTATCTGGTGTGGCCACCAGCTGCATTAAGTACTGCAGTGCATCTCCTCCTCATGGACTGCACCAGATTTTCCAGTTCTTGCTGTGAGATGTTACCCCACTCTTCCACCAAGGCACCTGCAAGTTCCTGGCCCTAGCCCTCACCCTCCGATCCAACAGGTCCCAGACGTGCTCAATGGGATTGAGATCCGGGCTCGTCGCTGGCCATGGCAGAACACTGACATTTCTGCCTTGCAGGAAATCACGCACAGAACAAGCAGTATGGCTGGTGGCATTGTCATGCTGGAGGGTCATGTCAGGATGAGCCTGCAGGAAGGGTACCACATGAGGGAGGAGGTAGTCTCCCCTGTAATGCACAGTGTTGAGATTGCCTGTAATGACAACAAGCTCAGTCCAATGATGATGTGACACACTGCCCCAGACCATAACGGACCCTCCACCTCCAAATCGATCCCGCTCCAGAGTACAGGCCTCGGTGTAACGCTCATTCCTTCGACGATAAACGTGAATCCGATCATCACGCCTGGTGAGACAAAACCGTGACTCGTCAGTGAAGAGCACTTTTTGCCAGCCCTGTCTGGTCCAGCGACGGTGGGTTTGTGCCCATAGGCGACGTCTGGTTAGGACCTGCCTTACAAGCCCTCAGTCCAGCCTCTCTCAGCCTATTGCGGACAGTCGGAGCACTGATGGAGCGATTGTGCGTTCCTGGTGTAACTCGGGCAGTTGTTGTTGCCATCCTGTACCTGTCCTGCAGGTATGATGTTCAGATGTACCGATCCTGTGCAGGTGTTGTTACATGTCTGCCACGGCGAGGACAATCAGCTGTCCATCCCTTCTCCCTGTAGCGCTGTCTTAGGCTCTCACAGTACAGACATTGCAATTTATTGCCCTGGCCACATCTGCAGTCCTCATGCCTCCTTGCAGCAAGGCTAAGGCATGTTCATGCAGATGAGCAGGGACCCTGGGTCAGTAGAAAGGCCCCTTTAGTGTACTAAGTTTTCCTAACTGTGACCTTAATTGCCTACAGTCTAAGCTGGTAGTGTCTAAATGACCGTTCCACAGTTGCATGTTCATTAAATGTTTATGGTTCGTTGAACAAGCATGGGAAAGTGTTTAACCCCTTTACAATGAAGATCTGTGAAGTTATTTGGATATTTAAAAATTATCTTTGAAAGACAGGGTCCTGAAAAGGGACATTTATTTTTTTGCTGAGTTTAGAAGGGATCATGTGAAAGCCCTACATGTAACAAGGCATGGAGGACTAGTGTACCTTCAGTGGAATGCAGGCATGGTCCTCCTCCAGATCCTTGAGGCAGATCTCCAGATGCAGCTCACCGGCTCCAGCGATAATGTGCTCTCCAGACTCCTCGATGATACACTGCACCATGGGGTCAGACTTGGCTAGACGCTTCAGGCCCTCCACCAGCTTAGGTAGGTCAGCAGGGTTCTTGGCCTCCACAGCCACTCTCACCACAGGGCTGACGCTGAACTTCATCACCCTCATGTTGTGGGCCTGCTCGAAGGTGGTGATGGTCCCGGTCTTCACCAGGTACTGGTCTACTCCAACCAGACCAACAATGTTCCCGCATGGCACGTCCTCGATGGGCTCAATGTAACGTCCCATCATCAGAATGGTCCTAATGAGGAACAGGGGAGAGTCAGTCAACTGTTCAATACTGGGCAAGAGCTTATCAGCATTTAAAATGTGCTACTCCCATGCATGCGCCTTGTGCTTACTGGATGGTCACAGATTTACATGGTTTTCATGGATTGCGAGAGACAAATTACAAAGTATGGCCATTAGAAGTGCAGCGTTCCAGAGTACCAACCTCTGAATTGGTTTAAGGTAGAGGTCCTCTTTCTTTCCAGGGGTGAAGTTTGGTCCCATAATGCGCACCTTTTGGCCGGAAGACACGCAGCCAGAGAAGACGCGGCCAAAGGCGTAGAAGCGACCCTTGTCGGTGGTGGGCACCATCTTGGAGATGTACATCATCAAGGGAGCCTTGGGGTCGCAGTTCTTGATACCTTAGGAGACAGTTGGGTTAACAGACCGGTATATGGTACTATCTATTTTTCCAGATGAGTGCAGATGAAGGAAAGAAGAGTGGTTGTAGTCTTACCCATGGCAGCTTCATCGTCACCAGGTCCTTCATAGAGCAGCTCACAACGGTATTTCTGGGCCGTGACAGGGGAGGGCAGGTGGATGGTGATCATCTGGAGCAGGGCCTCTCCGGCTGGCAGCCAGCGACGCATCACAGCCTTCAGCAAGGGCTTGCCCTCCTTCTCCTTGTCCTCATTGTCCAGCTTGATGTCCAGCTTCTCTATCAACTTGGCCGTCTCCTCCTTCTTGAAGTTCATGATGGCGTCAAACACCTATAGCAGAAACGGCAGTTAAAACGTAAAATGGGTGGACCATACAATAAAATACAGATGGCTCATATGGGGAGAGGTAACTATAGAATTGCCTTTGCCATGCGTCAGACTGCAGTTTAACATCACTGGACAATCAGGTCAAAGTGAAGAATGTATTAAGTCATCATTCATAGGCATGAAGCGCTAAAAGGCACAATACGAAATGCACTTTCCTGGTCAGATCTTATCGGTACATGGCTAGTATGTATCCCCTCTCACCTGGCCTAATGCTAAACATTGTTAAAGTCATGTCTCCACTCACCTTGAAGATGGGGTCTAGGACGAGCTGAGAGAAGGTACGGGGGAGCTTCTTTCCATCAGGTCCGTTGGCAGACTTGCTGAACTTGCCAGTGGCTGGGTCGAAAAACCTGAAGGGGAAAAAAATATCACCATTTAACCTCACTAGGGTAGGGGGAAGCGTTCTGAATTTTGGATGAAAAGCGTGCCCAAAGTAAACTGCCTGCCAGTCAGGTCCAGAAGCTAGCATATGCATATAACTGGTAGATTTGGATAGACACGAGTCCAGCGCGTGACCGGGAGCGCGCCTTTCTTGTTTCGCCTTTTCTATTGACGAAGCATTTGTCCGGTTGAAATATGATCGATTATTCATGACAAAAACAACACGAGGATTGATTAAACATCGTTTGACATGTTTCTACGAACTTTTATGGTACTTTATTGATTTTTCGTCTGTCTGTTGTGACCGCTCTTTGTTCCAATGTATTACTGAACAAAACACACCAACAACGGAGGTTTCTGAATACAAAGAGGGACTTCATCGAACAAAACAAACATTTGTGTAACATGGAGTCTTCGGAGTGCAACCATATGAAGGTCAAAGATAAGTGATACATTTTAACGCCATTTCTGACTTTTGTTACTCCTCTTTTTGGCTGCTAACTGTAATGATGTCTGCTGGACGCTGTTCTCAGATAATCGCATGGTTTGCTTTCGCCGTAAAGTCTTTTTGAAATCTGACACCGTGGTTGGATTAACAAGAAGTTAATCTTTAAACCCATGTACAACACTTGCATGTTTCATACATTTTTATAATGAGTATTTGTTTTTGAATTTGGCACACTGCAATTTCACTGAATGTTGGCCAGGTGGGGCGGTAGCGTCCCACACCCCCTAGAGAGGTTAACTACACTGTAAACTGACAAGCCTTGACATGTACCAGGCAATCTGGCAGGAGCTAGTTCAGGAAAATGTGGCAGATGATTACAAGGTTGACAGTGACTGGTCCCTCACCTTTCACCCCACAGCTTCTTCATCATGTCCTCCACCTTCTTGCAGCGCTCTGCAGGTCCTAGTTGTGCATCACCCTTGGCAGCAAACTTCATCACGTACATTTCAGCAAACTGCTTCAGGGTGAAGGCCCATCCGTGGAGTCCCGACCCAAAGCCAACAGTTCCAATGACCGGGTCAATCTGTAAGAGAATAGTTATTACTACTAGGGCAGGGTTGATACCAAGCCAAGAAACTAGAACTCCATTTCCAGAGAAACACTTTCAATATTCATGTAAACAGCAGTTTTGTCATTAGGTGCAAAACAGAACTGGAACAATGCCACAATTTCACAGGTGAATTGTCAACAATTTCTGACAAGGCATTGTACAGCCAACATAAGTAGCTTACCATGATAGCGCCCATGGGACCGCTCTCATCCTCTCCGTAAGTGGCAATGATCACGTTGACATTCTCCACGATGCGCTGGAAGGTCTGGAACAGATCTTCTGGCTCCAGCTGCAGCTCCAGCAAGGCCCGGTCCATCTTGTTCATCATCAGCACGGGCTTGATACGCTCAGCAATGGCCTGCCTGAGCACGGTCTCTGTCTGCACACACACACCTGGGCAGGGACGGACAAGAGCAGATCGTGAGCTAGGAAAATGTTGAGAACAAATGGATTGGTTTGTTGACTGACTCCTACTCCTTTTTATAATATACCTCGTAATCATGGAACCTAGCATCAATATGACATCCTGTATGACAGATGTCTGAAAATAAAGAAATACTTGTTCACAAAAAGTATAGAACATGCCATCATTTTTTACAGAAATGAAAGCATGATCGTGTCCGACATAACTAGGGCGCAAGTCGTCCTTACCTGACACGCAGTCCACAACAACCAGGGCTCCATCAGTGACACGGAGAGCGGCTGTGACCTCAGAGGAGAAGTCAACGTGGCCTGGAGAGTCAATCAGGTTGATGAGAAACCCAACGCCATCTTTGCACTGCTTGATGAAGGCCATGTCATTCTCAGAGAGTTCGTAGTACATGGAGATGGCACTGCAGTGGAAGAAAGTGTTAGTCCACTCAACTGCCAGCCCAAACCTCTCCTACTTCTGCCCAGCCAGAAGAAATGTTAATAGGCAATCGGCCAGGTGGACACTCACGTTGACTTGATGGTAATGCAGCGCTCCTGTTCGTCCTTTCGTGTGTCGGTGAAACGGGTCTCTCCAGCACGGGATCCTGCGATGATACCAGCCTTCGACACTAGTGAGTCTGTCAGGGTGGACTTACCATGGTCGACGTGCGCAATCACAGACATGTTACGGATGTTGGACTTCTTGTCCATGATGGCACGGATTTGGTCTACGGTAAAGTTCACCTACAGAGAGGGGGGGGGATTATTAATGTAGAGCTGTGACAATAAACTGAAAATTAGACGTCAACCATACCGATCACTTACCACAGGCATTTTGCTAACGTCACTCATTGCGACAAGTAGACTATACTAGGGAAATGTGAAGTTTGAAATGAAATAAGTTTGCTAATACATTTGATGGCTACAACCTAGGGCTGGGCTATATAAAATTATTTCAAATGTAAGTTTTACGCAATGTTCCAAATGCCTGTATCACAAAAGTCAAAGGTTCATTTCTCTCTCCGTGTTTCTTTTGTCTTGTCCCCTTTAACAAGCAGTTTCAACACACTATTTACATTTGAGGTTTGATCCAACAAAAATCAGTCATATGGACACCAAAATAGTATTTTACTGTAATAGAGAAATTAACCTTTGTAACAATACCCTTTTAATGTCTCAACTCCCAAAATGTTGATCAGAGCAGACCCTACTAAGAGAGGAGTATCATTGGACAGGACTGTGGAAAATATATGCTCAGTTTCTGCTGCGTGCAGCAGGCCTACCGCAATAGGCCTGGTAGTCGAGTAGTGCGCACGGTGTTGTAGTGGGTACTGTGTTGTGAAAGAGTTGAATGAAATGAAATGGCATGCAATATTTAACTGAATAACTGCCTTAACTTTGTCGGGCTAGGGGGCAGTATTTGGAAGTTTGGATGACTGAGGTGCCCAAAGTAAACTGCCTGGTACTCAAGCCCAGAAGCTAGGATATGCATATAATTGGTAGTATTGGATTGGTAACTTTAGAATGTTTTCTAACTGTTAATATAATGTCCGAGTATAACAGAACTGATATGGCAGGCAAAAACCCAAGGAGAATCCATACGGAAAATATACATTTTTTGAGCTCACTCATTGAAATGGCTGTCTATGCGAATATCAACGGAATACCTCCCAGATTGCAGTTCCTAGGGCTTCCAGTAGATGTCAGTCTTTAGAAAGAGTTAAAGTAAAAAAAAATTAGCCAGAATTTGTAGTTTTTCTAAGTGGCTCCCATTTTGGCTGTAGTATTGTGGCGTGCGTGGATGACAGTGCGCACCTAGTAATTTAGCTCCGGTAATAAACATACTATTCTCTGTCTTAAATTTGATGGTTTATTTACATATCAGGGTACCTGTGGATCGATTAGAAATGTTGTTTGACTTGTTTGGACGAAGTCTATTGGTAACTTTCAGGATTCATTTGTATGCATTTTGAACAAGGGAAACCAGTGGATTACTGAGTCAAGCGCGCCAACTAAACTGACTTTTTTGGGATAAAGGACTTTATCAAACAAAAGGACTGTTTGTTATGTAGCTGGGACCCTTGGGATTGCAAACAGGAAGAGCTTCAAAGGTAAGTGATTTATTTTATCGTCATTTCGTGACGCCTCTGCTTGTTTGGAAAATGTTTAATGCTATTGTATGCGGGGTGCTGTCTTAAGATAATCGCATGGTATGCCTTCGCCGTAAAGCCTTTTTGAAATCTGACAAAGCGGCTGGATTAACAAGAAGTTAAGCTTTTAAATGATGTAAGAAACTTGTATTTTCATGAATGTTTAAATCCTCTTGAATTTACCCATCCCGGATCCTGGAGCGTTGTCATCAACTACAGTAATTAGCATAGCGCAACGGACAAAAAAATTATTTCCTAGAAAATATTCATATTCATGAAATACAGTGAAACACAGCTTAGCCTTTTGTTAATCACCTTGTCATCTCAGATTTTGAAATTATGCTTTACAGCCAAAGCAAGACAAGCATTTGTGTAAGTTTATCGATAGCCTAGCATAGCATTATGCCTAGCTAGCAGCAGGCAACCTGGTCACAAAAATCAGAAAAGTAATCAAATGAAATTGTTTACCTTTGATGAGCTTCGGATGTTTTCACTCACGAGACTCCCAGTTAGATAGCAAATGTTCTTTTTTTTCCAAAAATATTTATTTTTGTAGCCGAAATAACTGTTCTTCAAGTTTGGCTGAGAATTCGACCGGAAATTGCGGTCACGACAATGCCGAAAAATATAAATAATAGCGACAGAAACATGGCAAACGTTGTTTATAATCAATCCTCAAGGTGTTTGTCAAATATCTATTCGATAACATATCAACCGGGACAGCTGTATTTTCAGTAAGACCGGGAGGAAAAATAGATACCTCTGTCTATTACGCAAGAATTACTCAGAGCCCTCGGCCGGACACTTACGCAATGTAGTTGCTTACACTCATTCGTCAACATAAAGGTGAGAAACTACGTCAAAATGCTGTAGACACCTTTCTCTCAGGCTTTCCCCTGCAATATCAGTTCAGAAAAGCTAGTCAACACAGCTAACAATCACTTCAAACAAGCTGGAAAGAGTGCAAACTAGCACTTAATTTCATTTGATGTTTTTACATTTAGTTGTATATTTCCATAAAAATGATGACCGCTGATTCATGATTTCGACTGGCTGGGAAACGCTGCCTGCCTGTCTCGTCCCGAAACGTTCATTACTATGGGACACCTGGAGATCAAATTTGAATATTGAAACAGGTTTATACAAATTTCCGCGGTTGAAAACAATGTTAGTTCAAAAGAAATGTGAGGATGTCTAGATGCTTTTTATAGTGGAGATCATGTTTATAAATTGCCTGGCTGGGCTGATATGGAACAGTAAATAGGCCTTTTTAAAGTAATTGATTTAGCAGGTGGTAACTTGTGGAATAGATACCGGCTGCAATGTGGTTTTAACCAATCAGCATTCAGGATTAGACCCACCCATTGTATAAACTCATTATGTAGGGAGGTCTAACAAAAGGTATGAGAATGGCTGATTCTGCATGGCTATAAACCGTGGAATGCAGTACCATTAGAACAGATATGACGCACTGAAAGCTGATGCATTGGGGCCTGAGCATGCAGACAGTAACGAGTATACTTGCCGGTTAGCTGACAGAGCTTTATTGGCCAACTTCATGCTTTAAATCATTCAATGCTAGGCAACCAAAAACAGTAAACTGCAGTAAATGGTGTGTATAGGTTGGCAAGGTGCACCGGGTGGAAAATTTGATTAGCCATCACAAAAGTTGGCTCTCGAGTGTGCTACTAAGTTAATTAAGCAATTAGGCCTGAGGTGGTGTGGTATATGGCCAATATACCACAGCTATGGGCTGTTTGTTATGCATGACAAAACGCAGAGTGCCTGGACACAGCCCATGGCCGTGGTATATTGGCCATATCACAAACCCGAGGTAACCAACATAATTAGACCAGTAAAAATAAATGTTTAGTCATACCCATAGTATTCGGTCTGATAAACAGTGGTGTAAAGTACCTAAGTAAAAATGCTTTAAAGAACTACATAAGTAGTTTTTTGGGGTATCTGTACTTTACCATTTATATTTTGGACTACTTTAACTTCACTACATTCCTAAAGTAAATTATGTACTTTTTACTCCATACATTTTACCTGACAGCAAAAAGTACTAGTCACAATTTGAATGCTTAGCAGTACAGAAAAAAGGCAAAATTCACACATATCAAAATTATGTCCCTGGTCATCCCTACTGCCTCAGATCTGGTGGACTCACTAAACAGAAATGCTGCCTTTGTAAATTATGTATGAGTGTTGAGTGTGCCCCTGGTTTGCTAAATATAAGCACATTTTTGTATAGCATTTACTTTCCCTCAAGTATGACAATTTAGTATTTCTTCCACCACTGCACATTCAAAATCTGATACCTTTAGACTTTCTCAAGTAGTATTTTATTGGGTTAATTTCACTTAACTAATTTTATATAAGGTATCTTTACTTTCACACAAGTATCACAATTGAGTACCCCACCCAATCTGTTGATATACCGTGGCTGTCAGCCAATCAGCATTCAGGGCTCGACGACCCAGTTTATACCTAACGTTAGAAATCTACGTAACCGGTGAACGATCAGACACAAGTAGGCCTCGATGCAATCGGCAGAAAAATATAAACGTCAGCTTATTACACCAGGCTGCATTTAATACCACCAAGTAGCGGGATAGCGAGTCATATAGACAAAACACCAGCTGTTTCTGAATAGTAAACCGAACAGATTTAAACTCGAGAGCATAGCCATTAAGGGTAGACCGTCATTGTAAATAAGACTGTTCTTAAAATGACTTGCCTAGTTAAATAAAGGTTATAAAAAAATAAGACATTAATTATTGCCAAGAGACGACGCTTTGACAGCGCAGCCTGAATAGGCCACGTATACACACACTTTTATGACATGCCGGCATCCTGCACACGCCAGTATTTGAACATAGGTTAATAAACGAACGCTTGGCCAGTTAACACGCAAACCTCGGACAAACAATTTGTAAACATAACACATACAGCGTTAGCTCTTACGTTTGCGTCACTGGATATGGGACCAATACTAGAAGTACAAGACATGACAATCGACCGCTAAGGGTTCAAAGCCACTGACCGGCACTTCAACACTTAGATTCATGCTAGAACCTCATTTTAAAGGACATTACAGGTAAAGGTGGCCTCTGGCATGGGGCATCATCAAACAGGGGGAAAACTGGCATAGTTGGGACCATTTGGGTGTCTGCACTACTGTGCAGAAAGAAGTCTGTTCACACAAATTGGGTGCCATTTTGTTCAAAGCCCAAGTAACCACATACCATCTATCACCTTAGTGTCAGACATTTTACACTTTAATGTTATGACTGAAGTAGCAGAACACATGATTATACTATACTACTATTCCCAAAACGAAAATACTTATCCAACTCACCATTTTGACGGATGGTTAAGGATTCGCGTCGTGGAAAAAGAGTCACGAAATTTTACACTGCCCACCTCTCGAGGGCATAGGCAGGGAAGAGAGTGTTTACGTCAACAGGCACGGTTTTATACTGCTCACGTGCTGCGTAAGGACGCAAAGTCTTGACGCGCAGTCTACTGAGACAGAGACGTGCGTTGTTTTGGCATTTTGTGACAGAAGAAACAAACACTTTCTCTGATGACCATGTGTAGCATTTTACACTGGTGGGCAATGGCCTACAAGCATTGACGAATAATTATACTTCTACGAAATTAGGCTGAATTAACGTCAAACAGTCATCGCTAGAGGGTTCCTTACGCGCCACACCCAGGTACAACAATAGACGTTCCACTGCACACATCTTCCCTCGCCCTACCTGACTAGCCCAACCAGCCGTTTATGACGTGAAACGAATAACAGTGCCATCTGACGGATGGTTGGTCTACGACCTGACCTGACCTTGTAGTCAGAACTTCAGAAATTGTTGAACTACAGTTACTTTAGCAATATATAATTTAGCAGTTCGGCAGTATCGTATAGGTGTAGTGGAATCTCAAGTATGTTTATCCATGTAAATTATACCCAAAGAAAATGCACTTCTATTTGTTTTGACCTCAATCACAAACAAAAATATTTAGATTGGATTTTAAATCAAATGGTGCATATCTTTCCCATTCATTTTGCATTGAGGCCAGCATGTTAGGGTAGCTCTAATGCAGATAAAAGGGAAGCGATAGATTAGAGTACACAATTTGAATTTGATGAAATATCCTATGTAAAGTGAAAGCTATGGAAAAAGCAATGGAAAAATGTCGTAGCTTTAATTCAAACAATGTCTTGTTATTATTGCACTCCCACTGTCAAGGTCTGCCAGTTGTCACGCCAATTGGTCAAGTCATCCAGCAGGTGGTGCCTCTTTGCTGAGTTCAGACCTCATTCTGCATCACTAGCGAGTTCCAACTACATTCTAACTCTCAACCTGAAGTACCACAAAACAGTGTGTGAAAGCTATGGAAAAATGGCTTTGCTTTAATTCAAACAATGTCTTGTTAATATTGCTTTCCCACAGTGAAGGTCAGCCAGTTGCCACGTCACTTGTTCAAGTCATCCAGCAGGTGGTGCCTCTGTGCTGAGTTCAGACCTCCTGCATCACTAGCGAGTTCCAACTACATTCTAACTCTCAACCTGAAGTACCACAAAACAGTGTGTGAAAGCTATGGAAAAATGGCTTTGCTTTAATTCAAACAATGTCTTGTTAATATTGCTTTCCCACAGTGAAGGTCAGCCAGTTGCCACGTCACTTGTTCAAGTCATCCAGCAGGTGGTGCCTCTGTGCTGAGTTCAGACCTCCTGCATCACTAGTGAGTTCCAACTACATTCTAACGCTCAACCTGAAGTGCCATAAAACACTGGTGTTACCTAAGGTGTTATCTAAAGATAGAACAGTAAAACATAGATTTATACAACAGAATGTCCTGTTCCATACCCAAAAGGCCATTAAAGGGCAAAAGGTCACGTGCCATTGTTAGAGCTGTTTAAGGAGCTTGACATACAATACCAGTCAAAAGTTTGGACACGCCTACTCATTCAAGGGTTTTTCTTTCTTTTTTTTTATTTTCTACATTGTAGAATACTAGTGAAGACATCAACACTATGAAATAATGAAAAAATATGGAATCATGCAAAAAAAAATGTTAAACAAATCAAAATAGATTTAATATTTGAGATTCTTCAAAGTAGCCACCCTTTGCCTTGATGGCAGCTTTGCACACTCTTGGCATTCTCTCAACCAGCTTCATGAGGTAGTCACCTGGAATGCATTTCAATTAATAGGTGTGCCTTGTTAAAAGTTCATTCGTAAAATTTCTTTCCTTCTTAATGCTATTGAGCCAATCAGTCGTGTTGTGACAAGGCAGGGTTGGTATACAGAAGATAGGTAAAATACCAAGTTCATATTATGGCAAGAACAGCTCAGAAAAGCAAAGAGAAATGAGAGTCCATCATTATTTTAAGACATGAAGGTCAGTCCATCTGGAAAATGTCAAGAACTTTGAAAGTTTCTTCAATTGCAGTCACAAAAACCATCAAGGGCTATTATGAAACTGGCTTTCATGAGGACCTATAGACCTATATGCTGCAGAGGGTAAGTTCATTAGAGTTACCAGCCTCAGAAATCAGGAATTAATTGCACCTTAGATTGCAGCCCAAGTAAATGCTACACAGTTCAAGTAACAGACATAAACTGTTCAGAGGAGACTGCATGAATCAGGCCTTCGTGGTTGAATTGCTGCTAAGAAACCACTACTAAAGGACACTAATAAGAAGAAGAGACTTGCTTGGTCCAAGAAACAAGAGCAATGGACATATGCCGGTGGAAATCTGTCCCATGGTCTGATGAGTCCAAATTTGAGATTTTTGGTTCCAACCGCCGTGTCTTTGTGAAACGCAGAGTTGGTGAACGGATGATCTCCGCATGTGTGGTTCCCACCGTGAAGCATGGAGGATAAGGTGTGATGGTGTGGGGGTGCTTTGCTGGTGACACTGTCAGTGATTTATGTAGAATTCAAGGCACACTTAACCAGCATGGCTACCACATCATTCTGCAGAGATTCGCCATCCCATCTGGTTTGCGCTTAGTGGGGCTATTATTTGTTTTTCAACAGGACAATGACCCAAAACAAACCTCCAGGCTGTGTAAGGGCTATTTGACCAAGAAGGAGAGTGATGAAGTGCTGCATCAGATGACTTGGCCTCCACAGTCACCCGACCTCAACCCAATTGAGATGGTTTGGGATGAGTTCCAAGGCAGAGTGAAGGAAAAGCAGCCAACAAGTGCTCAGCATATGTGGGAACTCCTTCAAGATTGTTGTAAAAGCATTCCAGGTGACTACCTCATGAAGCTGGTTGAGAGAATGCCAAGAGTGTGCAAAGCTGTCATCAAGGCAAAGGGTGGCTACTTTGAAGAATCTCAAATATAAAATATATTTGAAATTGTTTAACACCTTTTTGGTTATTACATGATTCCATATCTGTTTTTTCATGGTTTCACTCTTATTCTATAATGTAAAAAATAGTTTATTTTATTATAAAACAGCCTAAATCCAGACAAACTTTTGAATACTTTTAGATTTACTTTCATGAGGCGTGCATCACGCTGATATTCAAAACATTGTATGTGATTGAAATTCCACATTGTGTATTGGACGGTCACAAGACGCAGGCCTCCTAACTGTCCCTAGAATTTCTAAGCAAACAGCTGGAGGCAGGGCTTTCTCCTATAGAGCTCCATTTTTATGGAATTTTCTGCCTACCCATGTGAGAGACACAGACTCGGTCTCAACTTTTAAGTCTTTATTGAAGACTCATCTCTTCAGTAGGTCCTATGATTGAGTGTAGTCTGGCCCAGGAGTGTGAAGGTGAACGGAAAGGCACTGGAGTAACGAACTGCCCTTGCTGTCTCTGCCTGGCCGGTTCCCCTCTCTCCACTGGGATTCTCTGCCTCTAACCCTATTTCAGGGGCTTAGTCACTGGCTTACTGGTGCTCTTCCATGCCGTCCCTAGGAGGGGTGCGTCACTTGGGTGGGTTGAGTCACTGACGTGATCTTCCTGTCTGGGTTGGCGCCCCCCCCCCCCCCCTTGGGTTGTGCCGTGGTGGAGATCTTTGTGGGCTATACTCGGCCTTGTCTCAGGATGGTAAGTTGGTGGTTGAAAATATCCCTCTAGTGGTGTGGGGGCTGTGCTTTGGCAAAGTGGGTGGGGTTATATCCTGCCTGTTTGGCCCGATCCGGGGGTATTGTCGGACGGGGCCACAGTGTCTCCCGACCCCTCCTGTCTCAGCCTCCAGTATTTATGTTGCAGTAGTTTATGTGTTGGGGGGCTAGTGTCAGTCTGTTATATTTGGAGTATTTCTCCTGTCTTATCCGGTGTCCTGTGTGAATTTAAGTATGCTCTCTCTAATTCTTTCTTTCTTTCTCTCTCTCGGAGGACCAAGAGGCCTAGGACAATGCCTCAGGACTACCTTGCCTGATGACTCCTTGCTGTCCTCAGTTCACCTGCTTGTGCTGCTGCTCCAGTTTCAACTATTCTGCCTGCGGCTATGGAACCCTGACCTGTTCACCGGATGTGCTACCTGTCCCAGACCTGCTGTTTTCAACTCTCTAGAGACAGCAAGAGCGGTAGAGATACTCTGAATGATCGGCTATGAAAAGCCAAATGACGTTTACTCCTGAGGTGCTGACCTGTTGCACCCTCGACAACCACTGTGATTATTATTATTTGACCCTGCTGGTCATCTATGAACATTTGAACATCTTGACCATGTTCTGTTATAATCTCCACCCGGCACAGCCAGAAGAGGACTGGCCACCCCTCATAGCCTGGTTCCTCTTTAGGTTCCTTCCGGCCTTTCTAGGGAGTTTTTCCTTGCCACCGTGCTTCTACACCTGCATTGCTTGCTGTTTGGGGTTTTAGGCTGGGTTTCTGTACAGCACTTTGAGATATCAGCTGATGTAAGAAGGGCTTTATAAATACATTTGATTTGATTTCTGCTGATTGGGCGAGAAGTTGAACGCAGACTGATTATGATTGTGCATAGACCAAGACTGTTCAAAACCATTCAGAGTGACCAAGAGAATAACCAGTAACCTGCTCTGACTCAGTCTGCAAAGTGCTCTCTTTTTTTTCAAGTATCATTCGGACCAAACAGATGCTCAACATTCATTTTCTTGATCTCCATTTATGCTCCATTAACAGTGTCGTTCGGTCCTTTACATCCAGCCAATTTAACATCCACTTGCTTTTGACTCACACTCACAGTTGCTTTTGACTCAGTTACTTGTCTTCCTTTTTTTTATAAAATAATTTTTGCAAAGACTGCATTGTAGCAATTGGATGAATGCTTTAAACAAACAACACGTGAACGTTTGCTTGTAGCTTGTAGGAGCAATGACCGGTTACGTCAGGTTATATTCATGAGGGTAATCCCAAAGCCCCAGGGTCTGAGAGTAGTCATAGCTATATTGCTTTTCAGATGTTGTAACAATGTACAAGTGGAACTTGCAGGCTAAGAACAGGGTTTTAACCTTTGGACCCATTCCCCATCAGATAGAGGAGCAATAATGATTATGTAATGCTGCCACAATATGAAGACCATCATGGTTATTGGCAGTGATCTAATTTCAAATTGAAGACACAGCTCGCAGGACAGTGACAGACGAAAGGAAAGAGTGACAGATATTGTAAGTGATACTATGAGTAAGGAGAGATAAAGGGTCAGGCTTTTTGGACATAATAGAAAATGAAGACGTTGACAGCTCACATGAGACGGAAGAGAAATAGTGTCTGATAGGAGAACAATTAAATGTAATCTGTTTTATGAGAAATATGAATAAATGGTGCATAGCTTCTCTACTGTATGTGCTTTATTAGCATATAGACGTTGGAGAAATAGCTCTGTCACTATCGAGATGTTCAGACTAATAGCCTTGCCAAAATAATCTACCATCAACTTTTTAATGACATTCATAAGGCCTTCTGATATATATTTTGAGAACAGAAACAGACAAATCAGTTTTGTAATTTGACAAAGTGAGATTTTAATAGATTGTCTTGCACATTAAAACACTGAGTGTCAGTTCATTCCTTTTTCTATTTTCCATGCAGAGTCACCATTCCAGACTGGGATCTTTGCATTTGTCTTTATTGCAACTAAAATGGGAACAATAATATAGAAAAGAGGACACATCAAAATATCCCAATGGGTTGTTTGTTATTGATTTATGCCTATGCTGCAGTCCTAGTCATAAGCCCAACTGAATCCCAGTAATAACAACAGGTGGAGCCTTCCAAATGCAGAAAGAACAACTTCTTGGAGATCTACATATTTTTTTTGGGGGGGGGGGATTTTGAGAGTTTTTTTCTGGTCAGACTTGAATGAATTGATCGATTTAAATCAGTTATTTGTATGAACAAATAATGATTAGGTTATAAAAGCAGTATTTCATTTTCATGGGGATTGTTTCAAATGGATACATCTTATCATATAGTGCATTGATTACTTTTATGAGCTCAGAACTGTTTGCTAATGAAGGATGTTAGAGCCGATTTGGACATATTTGTATAAAAGACTGAACATACATATTACGTACGTACCTTTATGATTTATATTTACCTGATTGAGATATATTAATTTGTTAGTGTAATTCAGTTTTTGGCCCCCTCTTGCCCATTCATTGTATTGTGGTAAGTGTGTTAGGATAAAGGCAGGAAGTTGGGCCTTCGGGGGAGTCCTTGCTAGATGCGGGAGCGGTATAGTTTTTTGAACATACATACAGACAGGTCATGTTATGTATTTTCCATATCAAGTATTCTATGCTTTAAGTTGATTCATTTCTTTGTTAGATATAAGAAGAATAAACATTTTTGTTGCACCATATCCCTGGATGTCATTGAATGTTTGGCCGTTTGGAAACCTTGAGTGTGGACTGTATGCGTACCAAACTACCCCGCTTCAGGCTTGGGCAGTGGCTATGGTAAAGAGGAAAGGAAGCCACTACAAGGATGTTCAATCAAGCTCTTATTGACAGGCCATAAAGAGCATCTCTATACCGTATGAATTAACTAACATCACACAGAAACTGTGTCAAAGGGTACCCTCATTCCCTGTCAATCTGCTATCAAACACAACAAGAGGATAGGAAAATATAAACTCTGATCTATTCATCCATTCATCCATAAAGGTTATTTTCTAGACAGACAGACTTTCCTTAGTTGTCAGTCTTTCCCTTGCAATCAAATCTTTACAAACTGGCCAATGGGATGACAGCCCTGGAGTTGATTACTGGGTGTGCTGTGTTGGAGTTTAAACTTTGGACCTCAGAACAAGAGCAGGGAGATACAGTAGAGACATGGTAATCTGGAACAGAGCTCCTTCACAACAAAGGAAACAGAACACTTCACTGGATTTGTCTTATTTTGGAGAGTTCTGTCCTGTGCCATCCTAGTGCTGAAATTATGGACCACTATTCAGACCAGGTAACAGGGCCCATGTCTTAGTTTCTGTGTTTTTAGTGTCTCCTGGTTAATTTGTTTAGTAATTTATGTTATTAGGGCAGCCAAGGTTATATGTATCGTCAAACAAGTTCAGAGGAGGTAACACACTGTATCTACGTGCCAGTGAATGGGGGTGGGTGCTTTGTGTAGTCTACAAAGGAATATGGGTGCTTGTGTAGTCTACAAAGGAATATGGGTGCTTGTGTAGTCTACAAAGGAATATGGGTGCTTGTGTAGTCTACAAAGGAATATGGGTGCTTGTGTAGTCTACAAAGGAATATGGGTGCTTGTGTAGTCTACAAAGGAATATGGGTGCTTTGTGTAGCCTACAAAGGAGTGTGGGTGCTTTGTGTACAGAAGCCTACTAAGGAATGTGGGTGTGTTGTGTAGCCTACAAAGGAATGTGGGTGCTTTGTGTACAGTAGCCTACTAAGGAATGTGGGTGTGTTGTGTAGCCTACAAAGGAATGTGGGTGCGTCGTGTAGCCTACAAAGGAATAGTCTTACACTTTTCTCCTTTCAAATGAATCAGAACTAGATCAACTTAATTTAACTCACGCATTGAAAGGCATAGTCAAATTGATATTTTTTTTTAGATAGGAGTGCCATGAGATAATGGTAATAAAAAGCATTAGTCCTGGGTATTATTGCTTTTACAGCCATCCTGTAAGGCTCTTTGTATGTTGTCTCTCAGTTGTAAATGTAGAGCAACATGTCATTAAGTGGCCTGTTCTGTTCCAGGGTTGCGAGGGGATTGAGCTGCTTGATTTGCTGTTTGATCAAAACAATGGTATCCTCCGTCACGAGGAGATGGGACACCATGACAACCATGCCTGGCCAATCCATGAGCCAAACGTGAGTGGAGTGAAATATCTAACTCTGTGATTTTTATCCTGCAGTGTTTTTAAAATGTCCCCTTACCTGTGTCTACTACGTGATTCACATGTCTAGCCTGCCATTCTCAACCACTCTCTCCAGTTTGGCTGTACAATAATTATCACCTTTGGTATGTCATTTGGCAGGTGTGTCCAGCAGAGCAACAAAGCGAGGACTTCCTGAATGCCCTCCTGAGTGGCAGTGGCTCAGTGTCGGGGTCCCCCCTGTGGTCTCCCTCTCCTAGTGACAGTGGCATCAGTGAGGACCCGCCCTCGGATCAGATGGACAGCCCCCAGCGCCCTGAGAGCCCTCCCATGGAGCCCCACTTCATCCCTCCTCAGCCACAAACCAAGGTCACCCTGGATGCCAACTTCTCCATTAATATCAGTAAGACAAAGCTGGCACAAATTACTAAGCACAGAAAGTATAACACAAACTTGGTTTAAAGTTTCATGGTAAAAAGAAGCAACAGAGGCAGTTACATTATTACGTCATGCGGAATATGTGATTAAGTATTGCAATTTGTTAATGTCAAACATTGGAACAGAAGTTCATCCTTTGAAAGCAACACAGTCTGTGTTCTTATGCTCTATGTATTCATTAGGCAAAGGCCTACATTGTCTCAGTATCAACACATACACAGACAAATGATGGCACTTCTGTCTGGTCCCATCACGTCTCTCTGTGTGGTTACAGATGGCTGGGACTCAGGCTTCTACCCAGGCAGGACTGGGGGGACAGAGTGTTCCTCTGATGCACACACAACCCAGCTGTCTTCTGGCTTTCCCCTCACTGTCAAGGACCTACTGCTCTCTGGCACATCTGATCCGGTGAGTGATGATGAAGGGTGTGTTTGTGTGCGCTTGGGGGGAGTGTGTCTGTAATTGTTTGTATATAGGTGAGTGAGTGTGTTGGAGTAGAGAGAAATGGGTTAGAGGGGTAAAGTCATTCTATAAAAATCAGGTAATGTAATTGGCATGAGCAATGCATGAAATGAGAGGGATCGAGGGCTATGCTGTCTGCCGTGTAACTCTGCACTCCCTCCATTCACTCTGAAAATCCCATTGCAGCTGGCCACTGGTTGTGATGCTGTACGTATGACTTACTGTATTAACATTTTCATCTCACTTCCAGCCCCCACAGCATTCCCAACAGTCCTTCCAAGAGTTGATTCTTAATGAGGATGAGAAAAAACTGCTGGCCAAGGAGGGGGTGACTCTGCCTAGCCAACTACCTCTCACAAAGGTCAAACTTTTTTGCACACTTTGCAACTTCACAGAACAACTTATGGCTCTTGAGTATTACCAAAGTGTGTAAACACGTTAAATATGTACTTCCTTTGTCTGTTTCTATTAGTATGAGGAGAGGATTCTGAAGATAATTCGCAGAAAGATCCGAAATAAGCAGTCGGCTCAGGAGAGCAGGAAGAAGAAAAAGGAATATATTGATGGTCTGGAGAGCAGGTACTGGCAATATGCACTAAATAAATGGATAAGGCAGGGACTCACAGACCTCAGTTCAAAGTAGACATGATCAATTCTGACTAGAACTGCCTAAAATCGATAAAGCACTTCTACAAACTAACAAGATATTTGGAACATGTCACAGGGTGCTGAGCACAATAAGTTAAAATCAAAGGTCCAATGCAGCCATTTTTATCTCAATATCAAATAATTTATAGATAACAATTAAGTACCTTTCTGTGATTGTTTTCAATTAAAATGGTAAAAAATAAAGACATAACTTCTGAATGTGGAGGGGAAAACTAAAAACAAGCTGCTATTGGCAGAAAGGTTTGGAAGTCACGTTCTTATTCTTCAGGCTAGGGTCTATTTTTCTCCACTTCCCGTCTGACTGACATGCCCAAGTAAACTACCTGTTGCTCAGGCCCTGAAGCCAGGATATGCATATAATTGGTATCATTGGAAAGAACACACTCTGAAGTTTGTAGAAATGTTAAAATAATGTAGGAGACTATAACACAATAGGAGAAAATCCAAAGAAAAACCAACCTGATTTTTTGTTGTTGAGAGAGCCCATGCTTTTACAATGGAAAGTATAGGGGCATATCCAAATCCAGCTCCCAGATTGCAATTCCTATGGCTTCCACTAGATGTCAACAGTCTTTATTCAAAGTTTCAGGCTTGATTCTTCCAAAACGACAAAGAATAATGAGTTTTGGTACTGGGATGCAGACTTGGAAATGTGTGTGTGCGCGTGCGACAAAGAGGATGCACACCTGCTAATATTGGTTTCCTATTGAACCTACTTCTTTCCGTATTAAATATTATAGTTTAATTACATTTTAAGGTATCTGAGGATTATTTAGAAACGTGTTTTGACTTGCTTTAACAAAGTTTAGCAGTAGCTTTTTAGATTCCTTTCTCTGCATGTTGAACGAGTGGATTACTCAAATCGATGGCGCCAACCAAACAGACTTTTTGGGATATAAAGAAGGATTTTATCTAACAAAATGACACCACATGTTTTAGCTAGGGCCCTTTGGATGACAAATCAGAGGAAGATTTTCAAAAGGTAAGTGAATATTTAATCGCTATTTGTGAATTTATGAAACCTGTGCTGGTGGATAAAGATTTTGATGTGGGGCACCGTCCTCAAACAATCGTATACAGCTTTCGCTGTAAAGCCTATTGTAAATCGGACAGTGGAGTTAGATTAACAAGAATTTAAGCTTTTAACCGATATAAGACAGTTGTATGTACCGAAATGTTTAATATCCATCATTTTTATGATTATTTATTTGAATTGCGTGCCCTCCAATTTTACCGGAAGTTAGCGGGACACCTAGGCCTAAGAAGTTCTAACTAATTTACCACCTTGCAGGTGAAAACTGCATCCCACCAAATAGGTCAGAAATTTAAGCCGATCTTTTCAAACAGTTCTTACACTAAAACAGTAATATCATAATTTTCACAATTTCACAGTATTATTACAACCTCATAGTGTGGAAATATATATAAAACACAGGAAAATTACATTTTTGACTGCACTTGGCCTTTTTATACACTGCTCAAAAAAATAAAGGGAACACTAAAATAACACATCCTAGATCTGAATGAATGAAATATTCTTATTAAATACTTTTTTCTTTACATAGTTGAATGTGCTGACAACAAAATCACACAAAAATTATCAATGGAAATCAAATTTATCAACCCATGGAGGTCTGGATTTGGAGTCACACTCAAAATTAAAGTGGAAAACCACACTACAGGCTGATCAAGCTTTGATGTAATGTCCTTAAAACAAGTCAAAATGAGGCTCAGTAGTGTGTGTGGCCTCCACGTGCCTGTATGACCTCCCTACAATGCCTGGGCATGCTCCTGATGAGGTGGCGGATGATCTCCTGAGGGATCTCCTCCCAGACCTGGACTAAAGCATCCGCCAACTCCTGGACAGTCTGTGGTGCAACGTGGCGTTGGTGGATGGAGCGAGACATGATGTCCCAGATGTGCTCAATTGGATTCAGGTCTGGGGAACGGGTGGGCCAGTCCATAGCATTAATGCCTTCCTCTTGCAGGAACAGCTGACACACTCCAGCCACATGAGGTCTAGCATTGTCTAGCATTAGGAGGAACCTAGGGCCAACCGCACCAGCATATGGTCTCACAAGGGGTCTGAGGATCTCATCTAGGTACCTAATGGCAGTCAGGCTACCTCTGTGCGGCCCCCCAAAGAAATGCCACCTCACACCATGACTGACCCACCGCCAAACCGGTCATGCTGGAGGATGTTGCAGGCAGCAGAACGTTCTCCACCGCGTCTCCAGACTGTCACGTCTGTCACATGTGCTCAGTGTGAACCTGCTTTCATCTGTGAAGAGCACAGGGCGCCAGTGGCAAATTTTCCAATCTTGGTGTTCTCTGGCTGTAAGCCCAACCCCCACCTGTGGACGTCGGGCCCTCATACCACCCTCATGGAGTCTGTTTCTGACCGTTTGAGCAGACACATGCACATTTGTGGCCTCCAAAATCTATATACAGTGTGTGCAAATGGAGTAAGGAGGTAAGGCAATAAATAGGCCATAGTAGCGAAGTAATTACAATTTAGCAAATTAACACTGAAGTGATGGATGTGCAGATGAAGATGTGCAAGTAGAAATACTAGTGTGCAAAAAAGTAAATAAAAACAATATGGGGATGAGGTAGGTAGTTGGGTGGGCTATTTACAGATGGGATATGTACAGCTACAGTGATCGGTAAGCTGCTCAGATAGCTGATGCTTAAAGTTAGTGAGGGAGATATAAGTCTCCAACTTCAGCGATTTTTGCAATTCGTTCCAGTCATTGGCAGCAGAGAACTGGAAGGGAAGGCGGCCAAAGTGTGTGTTGGCTTTGGGGATGACCAGTGAGATATATCTGATGGAGCGTGTGCTACGGGTGGGTGTTGTTATGGTGACCAGTGAGCTGAAATAAGGCGGAGCTTTACCTATCAAAGACTTATAGATGGAGCCAGTGGGTCTGGCGATGAATATGTAGCGAGGGCCAGCTGACGAGAGCATAAAGGTTGCAGTGGTGGGTGGTATATGGGGCTTTGGTGACAAAACGGATGGCACTGTGATAGACTGCATCCAGTTTGCTGAGTAGAGTGTTGGAGGCTATTTTGTAAATGACATCGCCGAAGTTGAGGATAAGTAGAATCGTCAGTTTTACGAGGGTATGTTTGGCAGCGTGAGCGAAGGAGGCTTCTTTTGCGAAATAGGAAGCCGATTCTAGATTTAATTTTGGATTGGAGATGCTTAATATGAGTCTGGAAGGAGAGTTTACAGTCTAGCCAGGCACCTAGGTATTTGTAGTTGTCCACATATTCTAAGTCAGAACTGTCCAGAGTAGTGATGCTAGTCAGGCGGGCGGGTGCGTGCAGCGATCGGTTGAAGAGCATGCACTTAGTTTTACTAGCGTTTAAGAGTAGTTGGAGGCCACGGAAGGAGTGTTGTATGACATTGAAGCTTGTTTGGAGGTTTGTTAACACAGTGTCCAAAAAAGGGCCAGATGTATGCAGAATGGTGCCGTCTGCGTAGAGGTGGATCGAGGAATCACCCGCAGCAAGAGCAACATCATTGATATATACTGAGAAAAGAGTCGGCCTGAGAATTGAACTCTGTGGTCCCCCATAGAGACTGCCAGAGTTCTGGACAACAGGCCCTCCACTTTGACACACAGAACTTTATCTGAGAAATAGTTGGGGAACCAGGCGAGGCAGTCATTTGAGAAACCAAGGCTGTTGAGTCTGCCGATAAGAATACGGTGATTGACAGAGTTGAAAGCCTTGGCCAGGTTGATAAAGACAGCTGCACTGTATTGTCTTTTATCGATGGCGGTTATGATATCGTTTAGTACCTTGAGCGTGGCTGAGGTGCACCTGTGACCAGCTGAGAAACCGGATTGCACAGAGGAGAAGGTACCGTGGGATTCTAAATGGTCAGTGATCTGATGGATATAGGTCTGTAACAGTTTGGGTATAGAGTGTCTCCCCCTTTAAAGAGGGGGATGACCGCAGCAGCTTTCCAATCTTCAAGAATCTCTGACATTACGGAAGGGAGGTTCAACAGACAGTAATAGGGGTTGCAACAATGGCGGCGGATAATTTTAGAAAGAGAGGGTCCAAATTGTCTAGCCCAGCTGATTTGTATGGGTCCAGGTTTTGCAGCTCTTTCAGAACATCTGCTATCTGGATTTGGGTGAAGGAGAAGCTGGGGAGGCTTGGGCAAGTAGCTGTGGGGGGGTGCGGAGCTGTTGGCCAGGGTTGGGGTAGCCAGGAGGAAAGCATGGCCAGCCGTAGAGAGATGCTTATTGAAATTCTCGATTATTGTGGATTTATCGGTGGTGACAGTGTTTCCTAGCCTCAGTGCAGAGGGCAGCTGGGAGGAGGTGCTCTTGTTCTCCATGGACTTTACAGTGTCCCATAACTTTTTGGAGGTAGAGCTACAAGATGCAAATTTCTGTTTGAAAAATCTAGCCTTTGCTTTCCTAACTGACTGTGTGTATTGGTTCCTGACTTCCCTGAAAAGTTGCATATCGTGGGGACGATTCGATGCTAGTGCAGTACGCCACAGGATGTTTTTGTGCTGGTCGAGGGCAGTCAGGTCTGGAGTGAACCAAGGGCTACATCTATTCTTAGTTCTACATTTTTTGAAAGGGGCATGCTTATTTAAGATGGAGAGGAAATTACTTTTAAAGAACAACCAGGCATCCTCAACTGACGGGATGAGGTCAATATCCTTCCAGGATACCCGGGCCAGGTCGATTAGAAAGGCCTGCTTGCAGAAGTGTTTTAGGGAGCGTTTGCCAGTGATGAGGGGACTAGACCCCTAATGAATGCAGGCAATGAGGCAGTGATTGCTGAGATCCTGATTGAAAACAGCAGTGGTGTATTTGGAGGGCAAGTTGGTCAGGATAATATCCTTGAGGGTGCCCATGTTTACGGATTTATGGTTGTACCTGGTGGGTTCCTTGATAATTTGTGTGAGATTGAGGGCATCTTGCTTAGATTGTATAAACATATCCCAGTTTAGGTCACCTAACAGAACGAACTCTGAAGATAGATTGGGGGCAATCAATTCACATATGGTGTCCAGGGCACAGCTGGGAGCTGAGGGGGGTCTATAACAGGTGGCAACAGTGAGAGACATATTTCTGGAGAGATTCATTTTAAAAATTAGAAGCTCAAAACTGTTTGGGCATAGACCTGAAAAGTATAACAGAACTGCAGTAGATTGCAACTCCTCCCCCTTAGGCAGTTATATCTTGATGGAAAATGTTGTAGTTGGGAAGAAATCTCAGAATTTTTGGTGGCCTTCCTAAGCCAGGATTCTGACACGGCAAGGACATCAGGTTTGGCGGAGTGTGCTAAAGCAGTGAGTAAAACAAACTTAGGGAGGAGGCTTCTAATGTTAACATGCATGAAACCAAGGCTTTTACGGTTACAGAAGTCAACAAATGAGAGCGCCTGAGGACACACAGGGCCTGGGTTAACCTGGGTTACATCACCCGAGGAACAGAGGAGGAGTAGGATGAGGGTACGGCTAAAGGCTATCAAAACTGGTCGTCTACTGCGTTGGGGACAGAGAATAAAAGGAGCAGATTTCTGGGCGTGATAGAATAGATTCAGGGCATAATGTACAGTGGAGTTAAACCTAGGCATTGAGTGACGATAAGAGAGGTTGCATCTCTCTGGAGGCATTAGTTATGCTAGGTGAGGTCACCCCATGTGTGGGAGGCAGGACAAAAGAGGTATCTGAGGCATGTTGAGTGGGGCTAGGGGCTCTGCAGTAAAATAAAACAATGATGACTACCCTAAACAACAGTATACAAGGCATATTGACATTAGAGAGAGACATAAAGCAAGGCATAAAGCAATCACAGTTGTTGATTGGGAAAGCTAGCTAAGACAACGGGTAAGACAGCAACAGCTAATCAGCTAAGACAACAACAGGTAAAATGGTGATGAATGGGCATAGAGGGTCAGTTAACTACACACAGGGCCTGAGTTCGAGGCTGGGGCAGACAGATAAACAAAACAAACAAAATGGAGTCCCGTGATTAATGAGCAGTCCAGCAGGCATCCGCTATGTAGCCAGGTGATCATAGGGTCCAGTGAACAGCAATAGATGAAACAGGGAAGTCGTTACTACGCTGGCAAGCAGGAGACACGGCGTTCATAAAGTTAGCAGGTCGGGGCTAGCAGAAGCGTCTTCTTCGACGTCCGACAAAGGCCGGTTGATGGCACATCAGATGGAATTACGTCGGCAGACCAATCACGATGGATCTGAGGGGCTCCGTGTCGACAAGGGGTCCTGGCCAATTGACAAAAGAGGTAATGTAGCTGGAGTAATACCGTTTGCTAGCCGGGAGATGCTCCTGTCTCAAGGCTAACTGGTGCTAGCTTCAGGTCAAGGGCATTAGCCACTATAGACACTCGGTAGCAGCTAGCTAGTTGCAATGATTCGATGCAAAGGTCCAGAGCTTATGGCAGGATTCCGCCGATGAATCTAGTCGTGTTAGTGAAGAGTCCGGGAGGCATCAGCTGTGTAGCCGAGGGATCATAGGGTCCACTGAGCTGGCCGGGAGATGGGCCTGGTTCAAAGGCTAGCTTCGGGGCTGGGCCACTCGGTAGCAGCTAGCTAGCTGCGAGGATCTGTAATAATGGTCCAGTAATCTGGAGCAATGGTGTAGAAAAGCAGTCCTGATATGCTCTGGGTTGATATCTTGCTGTGCAGACTGGCGTTGTGCAGACTGACGGGCCGACGGGCCGCCCCCAGGTGTTGAGGGTAGGTAACAACATTTCCACCCTGCTGATCCTCAACACTGGGGCCCCACAAGGGTGCGTTCTGAGCCCTCTCCTGTACTCCCTGTTCACCCACGACTGCGTGGCCACGCACGCCTCCAACTCAATCATCAAGTTTGCGGACGACACTACAGTGGTAGGCTTGATTACCAACAACGACGAGACGGCCTACAGGGAGGAGGTGAGGGCCCTCGGAGTGTGGTGTCAGGAAAATAACATCACACTCAACGTCAACAAAACTAAGGAGATGATTGTGGACTTCAGGAAACAGCAGAGGGAGCACCCCCCTATCCACATCAATGGAACAGTAGTGGAGAGGGTAGTAAGTTTTAAGTTCCTCGGCGTACAGATCACAGACAAACTGAATTGGTCCACACACACAGACAGCATCGTGAAGAAGGCGCAGCAGCGCCTCTTCAACCTCAGGAGGCTGAAGAAATTTGGCTTGTCACCAAAAGCACTCACAAACTTCTACAGATGCACAATCGAGAGCATCCTGTCGGGCTGTATCACCGCCTGGTACAGCAACTGCTCCGCCCAACACCGTAAGGCTCTCCAGAGGGTAGTGAGGTCTGCACAACGCATCACCGGGGGATAAACTACCTGCCCTCCAGGACACCTACACCACCCGATGTCACAGGAAGGCCATAAAGATCATCAAGGACAACAACCACCCGAGCCACTGCCTGTTCACCCCGCTATCATCCAGAAGGCGAGGTCAGTACAAGGGCATCAAAGCTGGGACCGAGAGACTGAAAAACAGCTTCTATCTCAAGGCCATCAGACTGTTAAACAGCCACCACTAACATTGAGTGGCTGCTGCCAACACACACAACTCCAGCCACTTTAATAATGGAAATTGATGTAAAATATATCACTAGCCACTTTAAACAATGCTACTTAATATAATGTTTACATACCCTACATTATTCATCTCATATGTATATGTATATACTGTACTCTATCATCTACTGCATCTTTATGTAATACATTTATCACTAGCCACTTTAAACTATGTCACTTTGTTTACATACCCTACATTACTCATCTCATATGTATATACTGTACTCGATACCATCTACTGCATCTTGCCTATGCCGTTCTGTACCATCACTCATTCATATATCTTTATGTACATATTCTTAATCCCTTTACACTTGTGTGTATAAGGAAGTAGTTTTGGAATTGTTAGGTTAGATTACTCGTTGGTTATTACTGCATTGTCGGAACTAGAAGCACAAGCATTTCGCTACCCTCGCATTAACATCTGCTAACTATGTGTATGTGACAAATTAATTTGATTTGATTATCCAGGGTAAAAGCGGCTGGTGTCTGAGCTAGAGGTAAAAGCCGCTATCAGTGGCTAACAATGACTAAATAGCTAGTAGCTAATTAGCTGGTTAGCATCTGATGGCTAGCTTCTGATGGAGTTTCTAGCTATAAGGTCTACAAATAGCGGATCCGTATCACTTTGGGTAAGACGTGTTGCCGGAAGGTATTTCTAATTTAAAAATGGAAAAAGAAACAGTGTGTGAAAGCTCAGACACACTGGTAGGATTGTCAAACGTTTGCGTGCCGACAAGACTTAGCACCTCTGAACAGAGTGTCGGCAGTCAATCTTTATTGTGTTCACACAGCAAAGACCTTGGAAGTTGTCAGCCACTCAGCCATGTAAAATACTCCAAACCAGAAGGTGTCAATAGCGTTGTTTGGCAATGCATATCCGTGCGTATTGCCTGTGGTCTAGATTCCAAGCTATCTGTGCTAATGTTTCTATTTTGTAGAAAGCCCTTGTTGGTACTAACCAGATGGCCACAGCTAGATAACTACCTGGCAAAACGATGAAGAAACAATTAAATTCACTCTCCATAATCCCAAACCGCCAGTGCCAGCCCATAGCCAAATATTTCACTAGCTAGCTAATGTTAGCATATTCGCTAGCTAGCACAAAATAGCTAGCTAGCTTAGGACACTGCAAAAACTCACTAGCTAACACTGGCAGCTGTTTCATGGAAACTAGCTAATCCATTGTGATTTAATTATAACGGCAATACTAGCTACAGTGTTTAGATAGCTTGGAGAAAGTATTTAGTGTTGTGTGCATTGCGTCTGTGCACTTAACTAGCTCCCATCCCATAGTCATTATTGTATATGAAGTGTGACTGGCTCATCCGTGGATGTACGGAGAAAATGACAAATTTTTTTCATTTTTTTGTTGGGGTACGTGCTCTCTGATTGGATCAAAGTTAAGTTGTTGGCCACTGACGAGCATTGCGATTCTACAAGTAGAATTGGTAGGTTTGTCACTACAGGGTCGGCCCGCAGCACGTCCCACTTTAGTTCTAGCAAGAGATAGAACGGCCTCCCACTGTGATATGTACTTATCGGCAGTCTATCGGTAGTGAGATTCTTGATGTGTTTCTTCTTAAGTTGCGTGGCACAGAGAAACTTCACAGTGCCCACTGCTGTCAGAAATGTGTAATTCAGTATACTTGACTGTCACATTATGATCTAATTCTACAAAAGGGTTTTTCAGTGTGGTAGTTAGAGTGACAGCTAGCTAGTATGTTTGTTGGACTGATCAAGCAGCAGCAGCTCGTCAGTCTCATCTGGGAAATTCCCTTGTTGTTTGTCTTCCAGGATGGCTGCCTGCAACACACACAACCAAGAGCTACAGAGGAAAGTGTTCCAGCTGGAGAAATGCAATACGTGAGGGACCTCCACACTAATCTGCTCTCCCTGCTCTGTTTCTGCCTCCGTACACTCAGTCGCAACATTTGCTAATTGAGCCTTTGTGTCTCCCAGGTCTCTGATGGGGCAGCTGCACAGGCTGCAGACTCTGGTCATGGGCGGCTCCAAAAAGACCGCCCAGACTGGGACTTGTGTCCTGGTAAGGAGAAGTGTCACTTTAAGATACAGTTTTACAAGATCAGGCCATACACCATGTGAAATTAGAGAGAGACCGACAGGTGGAGTGAGAGAAAGATTTATGGCAGATATACAGATGTAAATAGACACAGATACACTCCAGAGAGGCAAACCATTGATTCCCTTGTCTACAACATAATTGGACAGAACACAAATCACACCACATCAGTGCAAGCAGTAATTAGACTTGTAAATCCACTATGAATATGAATGAGTTTGTATCTCTTCTAATGCCGTTCGGAAAAGGCAAACATTTGAATTATAAGGATAGTGTGTTCAAGCCTTGTGACTTTGATGCCCATGTACTGGGATGAGATGAAAAGTTCTGAACAACAGTTAGTGTCTTCCACTCTGGAACTCCACCGGGGAGTGGAAGCTCTCCCTAATGGCTAAACCTTATTCACTTTGGCAAAGAGCAAATTGTGATTTTTACCCTTCTCTTTTTCCCCAGGTACTGCTCCTGTCCTTCTCCATCATCCTCTTCCCCAGCCTGAACCCTTTTGCCAAGGTCAGCCAAGGAGGGGACTTCAGCCCAGTGAGGGGTGAGTCAGCCTCCTGCACTGTCTGGCCAAACCTCGCCCTGCCACCCCATACCTCCTGCCTCAAATCACAGCTGGAGAGCTGAATAGACTAGAGCTCCTCTCACTCCTACTGCCAGATGCTGCTACGACGCCACTGTTAAAACAACTCTGCAGAGCAAGGCGGCCCACCAATTCACATCAAAGAGCTGAGCTGGCAACCCTCAGCATAGAAACCATGTATTATTGAGCACTCTTCTCATCAGCCTGTCTGACTGTAAAATTCCTCTCAACAATTGGAGGAACTGTTGGATAAAATATGAAATGGACTTCAAAGATATCTAATGGTCTCATCAATGGTTTAAGATTGTGAATTACTTAAATGTAATTTGTCATCTTTACCGACTGTTTGTTAGCTCTATGAATATTATAAATTCCTAGTTGTCTTTAGGTAATTGTACAACTGAAGACCAAGGTACAAGATTGTTGAGGGTGGCTTACAGTTAACGACTTAAAGTTGGACTGGGGATGTATGTACTGTCACACATACATCAACATTTAATGACTGGAATACATACTCACCTGTAACCTGTGTCCCTCTCGCCCCTGCAGTCCAGTCACGGTCCCTGCACAACCTCCAGTCCTCCAGAGTGCTACATGTGATTGACCAGCTGTACCAAACTGCAGACGACAAGGCCAAGCCTCCAGACAACCATGTCCTGGGAGACCAGGGTGTGGATGCGATTATGTCTCTGCTGGGAAAACTGGGCACTGGTCACGGCAGCCAAGGACTGCCCAATTTTGACCCCATGTCTCAAAATAATAGCATGGACGAGCAAGTCCATTTCCAGGGAGACCCCATTACTGGCCATATAGCTACAGTGACTTGGAATCCACACCGCAGAGCCACACTACGCCCACATGCTGATGACATGTGATTTGGAGAGAGTATTCCCAGCAGGATTTCTCTGTTCTGCTCCCATCTCCACACTTCATATCATGAAACAGAGTAGCACACGCCTAAGGCTCTTGTTTACACTATGAGTTGGGGAATAATAAATACATTATTTTGCCTGTTATATCATATACTGTGTGTGTGTGTGTGTATATCCTTTTTTTTCTTGTTTGTTATTCTGTTTTGTATTGTTTTAAATGCGGAAGACACATTTCAGTTGCACAAATGACTAGGTATTCCCCTTTCCCTTATTTGACCAAGTTGACTTGAATGACTTGTGTGTGTGTGTGTGCATGTCTGCAGACGCACACCCCAACGATTGTTTGTGTCAATCGTTATCTGCCGTGGTGCCTCTCATCTCTCAGCCTTTAATCATGTAGCTCAGCGACCAGCATTTTTAATCAGCTTCTCTGTGACCCACTTTGATTGTCCATCTTCCACCAGCATAGTGGGATATGACCCGTGGTAGGAGAACTCTAAGTCAGACCCTGAGAGAGGGACAAAAAAAAAGGACACAGTCAAAGAGATGTCTTCGTCTTCACTTGTTTAAAGGGGCAATCCACGATTGAAGCATACATTTTTGGACTTTTAAATTAACATTACCATTGATTATTTCAGAATTGAATTTATAAATGCTTCACAAGATTATTTCAACTCTCTTAACCCATCAGGACCCAAAATATAAGCTTGTTTTACATCATTCAAACACTGTGTAGATTCTCATGGATGGTCAGTCCATGCATCAATAGCTCCTTGCATCAATAGTTCTGTCTATGAATTGGTGAGTGGTTACATTACTCCAGCCCCATCCCTCAGCTGTTTACCAAAACAAGTGGCAAATCCCAGATTGCCCCTTTAATTCTGCAAATTGCTTTTCTGTTTTAAAGTGCATTGCCGAACCAGATAAACTCAGTGCTTGTATTAAACTCCATGAACAGCTATTGAGTGGCTTAAACTTTCTTTTTGCTTATTTATTTTTGAATGAGAGTCACATGGGTAAATGAAACCAAACCAAACATGATTAATACCTCCTTTCACTTTGGTGGAGTAAAATTTCATTGCCTCCATCAGGAAAGGGACAACAGAAAGAAAAGTTCCATTTGTGATTTCATGCCAAGTTGTGGTTCTGTTCACTTCTGTTTGAGGTGTATGGTATGATTCAACAAATATTACAGATGCAAAAATGTATATAAGATAGCTAGCTAATCACTGAATGGACGGTCCGAGACATGCAATAAAGAGATTAAAGTCTGCAGGTTTATCGAACTTCACAGGTGCGCTCATCTTGGTGTTTGATAGGATTAACCTGTGCCGTGGCCTTAGTGTCTATGTGATGTTACAGCTTGACTATCCTCTGTCTACTGACATAATGCTTTACAAAATGTCAATATCTGGCCATCTGTGCTATACTATAGGCTGTGCAAATGCCAAACACTAGCTACTGGCTCTCTCTTCCCGGAAGTTCCTACCTTGGGATCTGACATGAAACATGTCCTAATTAGCTTTCGACAGGATAATAACATCCATTTTAGTTTCATTCATTTGAATTGATACATTTGACAATAGCATACTGACTCTGCAAGGCTCACTAGTTCTAAGTGACTATTACTGTGCCATAATATTCAGATCCAAGAACAGCACTTTAGAGAAATGCCAACCCCACTGTGAATCACTACGACTTGTGCCTAACCCAGGCAGCACACAAGATAAACACCATGCTTTTACTGACCGTCTCTAGGACACACACCACTCTAGTTCACAAACCACTCTAGGTCACATACCACTCTAGGTCCACCTTACTAGAGGCCACACGCCACTCTAGGTCACACACCACTCTAGGTAACACTCTAGGTCACACACCACTCTAGGTCACACACCAGTGTAGATCACACCACACAACTGGCATTTCTCCAGTACTGTAAAAAGAAACATTCTAGGAAGGAAGCGATCAGCGCCATTGTTAATCATAATGTGTTTGGGAAACCCCGTTCCAGACAACTTTTATCATGGAAGATTTGAATATGTTTGATTGCTCTGTATATTGGAATACAAATTATTTACAATTAATTTATTAGTTTCTCATGGACAAGCTCTCTTCTGACCCTGTTGCTTCGGCTTCAACCATGCTGTGCCGGAAAGATAGTCCTAATTTTACTTTGGCTGCCTTTAACAGTCTAGATCCTCTTAAGGTTTCTTCCTATAGCCAGGAGTTTGTTTAAACTGTTACAAACACAATGGTTACTTCACTGAATAGATTATTGATAAAATATTGGATATTTAACAGTCTACTGGTTGTCATTGGTTGTATATCTATCAGCTTTTAGTTGAAAGAAAAAAATGTAATCACTTATTTATTCTCAGAATGCATCCACAGTTTCACTCATGATGACCACTTTCATCTCTACCTTCTGAAACATCCTGGTCTCAGAGCATTGCGTATTATTCTGTACGTAAATCTGAGACACTCCATTTAGTATAATACAATATGTTACGTTTCTTATGGTATGTATTAATTTGTGGATGTCCATCATCCATTTCGTACGATATGTTACGAATTTGCTAAACGTACAATATGCTACAAATTAGCAAAACGTACAATATGTTAAGAATATGCTAAATTAATGATTTGTTATGAATTGCAATTTGTTGTGGCTAACATTAGCTAAGTGGCTAACGTTAGCTAGGCTAGGGGTTAGGGTTAAGTTTAGGAGTTAGGTTAAAGGGTTAGGGTTAGATAAAAGGGTTAAGGTTAGCGTTAGGGGAAGGGTTAGATAACTTGTTAAGTAGTTGCAAAGTAGCTAAAAAGTAGTAAGTAGTTGAAAAGTTGATAATTAGCTCAAATGCTAAAGTTGGCCCTGATGAAAATCAAACATGCAACCTTTGGGTTGCCAGATGTTCGCATTATACGCCCACCCACCCTCCTTTCGTTTTTGCCTTAAGTAACCTTCTGTCTTTATGTAACCATGTCAAAAGTAACATATCATACTCATTTGAGAAACTGGATTTACATGTATTCTTTTACGTCTAGTCTATGAGACCTGTCTGAAAGCACTGGGGAGAATCTGCCAAGGTGCCCGAGGAAAACATTTCAGATGAAATAATATGACAGCTTTATCCTTCTAAACACCTGCTATTAATCCCTAGTCCCATGACTGTCTGATTTCTAAGTGTAACGAAAGTGGTTAAGCAAACCATACTCATGTGCCATGAGACCTGAAAACGTGTGTTAGCTCCCCAAGCTAATGTAATGCCTAGGCTTTAGGTCAGCAGGCTAATACAGTCTTGTGGCACACAGACGACCTGGGTTAAAACCCAGTCAATCACATTCGTGCCTAGACTCGGTCAATTGATGCCTATCAGCTGCAAGGGTTGTTGTGGATAGGGGGTTAAAGAACAAGTCATTCTGTAAAAGCATGCTCTTTTGATGATTAACCTTGCCTGAGAGTTAAAGAATTGAGTCAGTTGGAAACAATATTGGTATTTTTGCTGTTGTTGCCCTTTGTAAAACAACTATAAAGAGCTGGTAATTATTTATTTTTTAAATTGGTTATATCTGTTAATTTTCCAATTGTCCAATTTGATCCCAGAGGTAATAACTTGAGCAGTAGGCTAACAGTGTGCCGCCCCTTTTCTCTCCCCATACTCTCTGTTCCAACACGTTTCAAGCGCTGAGAAAAAGAGAAGTAGAAGTTAAAATACCTTGAGTCAAGGCTGATAATATCTCTGTTTATTCTGAGGATGAGAGGGCAGTTCAGGTGAATAAATGTGTTGTTTGTTTGTTTTGTTTAATCCCAAATTAATTCAATAACGCCACGGAGCTCACCCCATGACACATTTACTCACACCAACCAAATTGAAGACACACAGCAAACAAGATTTAAATTCAAATGTCAGAACATATTGAGATGTATTTATGATGAATGGGATATGTGCACAGACATTGCAGGACGATCATGGCATTATCTGGGTTGTTTCTAACGGAGACAGGCGAGAAACTGTGGTGGTGATTACGAGCCTGAAACTTGCGCGCGCGCCTGCGGAATCTATAAAAGAATGAGAAGTGCTTCCACCGAGCTCAGTGAAGTGAATGAGATACTGTTGCAGAGGACAGACCTATACTTGGATTTAGCAAAAAGACAGCTCCACAGAGAAAATGAATAGGACAGGTACGTTTTAAGTAACATGTAGGTTGCTTTTTTCCCCCTCATCATGAATGTGGCATCTCCTACCAATTTCTACTCCTGAGCATAAGAGGTCTCCAACATGCCATGCTGAGTGATTTGTGAATGAATAAGTTAGCCATGCAACCAAATGACAGTGCGCAGACCCTGGTACCAGAGGTGTGTGAGCAAGTACTGGAGGATAATGCAGGACTGGGTTACGGTGGCTCTACTGGCAACCTATCGCTGCGCTGCTGGCTACACTTCTTAAGCAAGGAATCTATACTGGAGCTACAAGGAGATGGTTCCAGCATCACAGTGCGTGTAATGATAGCTCTGGTGTACTCTGTCGTGTGTGCACTGGGGCTAGTGGGGAACTCTCTGGCACTCTACCTGCTTCACTCACGCCACAGTCAGACGCAGTCCTCAATCAACTGCTTTGTAATGGGCTTGGCTCTCACCGACCTGCAGTTTGTTCTCACGCTCCCCTTTTGGGCTATTGACACGGCTCTGGACTTCCGCTGGCCCTTCGGCAAAGTAATGTGTAAGATCATCAGCTCTGTGACCATCATGAACATGTACGCCAGCGTATTCTTCCTGACTGCCATGAGTGTGGCGCGATACTACGCAGTGACCTCAGCCCTCAAGATGCACAGCAGGCGGACGGCGGCAGCCAGCGCCAAGTGGATCAGCCTGGGCATCTGGGTAGTGTCACTGCTAGCCACCTTGCCCCACGCCATCTACTCCACCAGTGCCCAGCTATACGACGAGGAACTGTGTTTGGTGCGATTCCCTGAGTCAGGCAGCTGGGACCCTCAGCTGCTCCTGGGGCTGTACCAGCTACAGAAAGTACTGCTGGGCTTTGTTATTCCCTTGGTGGTCATCACTGTGTGCTATCTGCTGCTGCTGCGCTTTGTGCTGAGCCAACGCATTAGTGGAGCGGCCAGCTCAGAGGGCTCGGAAGGCCGCCACAAGCGCCGGTCCAAAGTAACCAAGTCGGTGGCCATCGTGGTTCTGTCCTTTTTCTTGTGCTGGCTGCCCAACCAGGCGCTGACGCTGTGGGGCGCGCTGATTAAGTTTGACCTGGTGCACTTCAGCAACGCATATTACAACGTCCAGAACTACACCTTCCCGCTGACTGTGTGTCTGGCTCACACCAACAGCTGCCTCAACCCTGTGCTCTACTGCATAATCCGCCGTGAGTACCGCGCGGGCCTCAAAGAGCTGCTGCATGCCACACCCTCCTTCAGGAGCCTGGCCAACCTGCTACCCCGCAAGGCCAAGGTGGCAGAGGCTCCCCCTGTCATGACGCTGGTCCAGATGGATGTCTAAAGGTGGGCGTCTCAGGGTCTCTAGTAGACAATGGGCAACAACAAGGAATGCACTCAGCTCTCCAAAATACCAGTTTCATGGAATTTGATTGTTGTAGTTGATGGAGCAGCATCACAAGGCAAGCTCATTGGGATGTGTGCGGTGGAAATTAAATAATAATTACATACTATACTGTTTAATTAGTCATACTATGCTGTTTTACTTGGAGAATTGTCTGTTGTTATATGTTAGTATTTTGCTGATACAGGTTCGTCTTGTGTGACATAGTCATGGGTCAGGGCCTACAGATAAGAGCCATTTGGGTGTGACTGTAGTATGTGGCATCCTGTTTTAACAATCTACAGGAACTTAGATGTGTGGAAACATGCAGGAAGGAACGGTCAATGGTGGCAACGTAAGCTATCTTAATCTGCACAGACAAGCTAAATCAGCTTTTACACACCATGTTCCGTCCCTGTTTCCACCGATCTGCTAAACTGCCACGTTGACAAAATAGGTTGTTCTTTTTCTATAAGAGGAGAGAGACAACTCTTTTCGTTGAGCTTTCCTAACGATGCACTGTTGAGTGGTTGTTATTGATTGCTTCATTTTTGCAAATCTTATAAATAGTTGTTTTGAAGAATACAGTCTCTCCCTTTGGTTATAAATTCCACGACATGTGCCCCAGTTTTCTCCCCCTACTCAGATTCTCTTTGCCAGATGTGTTTTTCCTCTCTCTTCCACTGCTTCTCTGCTAGCTAGAGATACATTTAGCAAGCTAACGTTAGATAGCTATCATGATGGTAGCTCGGCTACATAAGGTTACATAACATTCAGATATGTTGTGGGGCAGTCATTGAACTTTATTTCCCGAACTCACATCTTCTTTGTCACTGGAAGCCAACTCCTTGAACATACACTATATAAACAAAAGTATGTGGACACCCCGTCAAATTAATGGATTTGGCTATTTCAGCCATGCAATCTCCATAGACAAACATTGTCAGTAGAATGGCCTTACTGAAGAGCTCAGTGATTTTCAATGTGGCACCATCATTTCCAACAAGTCAGCTCGTCAAATGTATGCCCTGCTAAAGCTGCCCCGGTCAACTGTAAGTGCTGTTATTGTGAAGGGTAAAAGTCTAAGAGCAACAACAGCTCAGCCGGAAAGTGGTAGGCCACGCAAGCTCACAGAACAGAACCGTTGAGTGCTGAAGCGCGTAGCGCATAAAAATCATCTGTCCTCGGTTGCAACACTCACTACCGATTTCCAAACTATTTCTGGAAGCAACGTCAGCACAAGAACTGTTTGACGGGAGCTTCATGAAATGGGTTTCCATGGCCGAGCAGCCTCACACAAGCCTAAGATCACCATGCTGAACGCCAAGTGTCGACTGGAGTGGTGTAAAGCTCGCCACCATTTGACTCTGGGGCAGTAGAAACGCATTCTCTGGATTGATGAATCATGCTTCACCATCTGGCAGTCCGACGGACCAATCTGGGTTTGGCGGAGGAGGAATAATGGTCTGGGGCTGTTTTTCATGGTTTGGGCTAGGCCCCTTAGTTTCAGAGAAGGGAAATCTTAACGCTACAGTATACAATGAGATTCTAGACATTTGTGTGCTTCAAACATTTTGAGGAAGGCACTTTACTGTTTCAGCATGACAATTCCCCTGTTCACAAAGTGAGGTCCGTACAGAAATGGTTTGTTGAGATCGTTGTGGAAGAACTTGACAGACCTGCACAGAGCCCTGACCTCAACCCCATCAAACACCTTTGGGATTAATTGGAATGCAGACTGCGAGCCAGACCTAATCGCCCAACATCAGTGCTGACCTCATTATTGCTCGTGGCTGAATGGAAGCAAGTCCCCACAGCAATGTTCCAACATCTAGTGGAAAGCCTTCCAGATGAGTGGAGGCTGTTATAGCAGCAAAGGGGGGACCAACTCCATATTAATGCCCATGATTTTGGAATGAGTTGTTCGTCGAGCAGGTCCACATACTTTTGGTCATGTAGTGTATATGGTTGGATTTGTTGGAATTCTCTCTCCAGATCTTCCTATAGGGAAGCAAATCTTCCTTGCAATGTAGTTAGACACAAAGCTGCTCTCGCTGTCAGAGACGTCTGTGTAGCCCATTGTTCAAACGGTGATGTGTGTGTGTTTTTGACCGAGCTAGTATAAGCCAGCATAGTACATGCCCACTTATGCAACATAATGCCTGCCCTTCGACCTTACGCCTGCGAAAGTTCAAGTAAATCACATGATGAATGAGGTGAAAAGGAGACTGGAGGCCGTCTTTAATAACTTGTGCTGCCTTCTCATAATTTATCATAAATATGTAACACGTAGCACTCATGTGAGGGGTCTTAACAGGTTCAAGCTGTACTGCTTTACTCTCCACTTTTTACCTGCGAGATAAATACAGATTGTCAATCCCCCCATGATCTCCATTATGGAGGAAATAAATTATCAATTTGTTTTCACTCATTTGAATCAGTGAACTTACTCTCTATAGAAAATACTTTTAGCAGCTTATTCTATTCATGAGATGTTGAATTGATGAGAGACTGTTCGTAGGATGTTCGTAGGAGTTCATTCAGATAGCACACTAACATGATGTCTGTGTAGGGTGTTATTGTCATGCAATTCAATACCTTGTTATTATTAAAATTGGTCATGTCCTCCTGTGCTATAACTGTCCTTAGTGGGTAGATCCTTTAATTCATCAAATAAAACAAACTCAATTATGGCCTCATTGTATATTGTTTTGATTCAATTTATGTGGTGAACTGTTATTACCAGAGCCTTATACACATGTAGGTATATATATGGCACTGTTAATTACTCATAAGATAACCACTGATGAAGGGAAAAAGAGGAGGTCTTCATGAAATTACCTCTTTGCTTTGGGGTCAGGTCAGGTGTTGAATAGAAGCCCATAAAGCCATTTCTTCAAGCTTTCTGGACAAATGTCTCGCTTCAGGAAGCTTTGTTGTGTGTGCAAGCAACAGATTAGTAGTTGGAGTATTGTTTTACTCCAATGGACATAGAAACATTTAGTGTGGTGGTAACATACTGTATATGTGATTGAGGTAAGGAATGTACCAGAGGAACATACCAGAAAGCCAGTGGTAAGTCATTGCCTTGCACCACATAAGCTGATCATAAAAGGAAAACATTTCTCCCAAGTGTTAACTACAGTTGTATGCAAGGTCAGGGTCTCTTTGTTTGTGCACTAGAATGTAAGAAAACAATTATATTTGAAGGAATGGAGAAATTGCATTACAACAAAAATACATCCTTGCTTTCATTGTTACGGACAGAGAGCTGCTCTCTCCCTCTCTCTCTCTCTCACGCACACAGGCACACAGGCACTCACCCAGACTGAGTCACTGCTTGCTATAAGAGATACAAAGTTAATGTCTTATTGGATATCATCCTCCTACCCATTCATACATCTGTATTCAGAAATCAGTTTGAAGGAAATATATTCAAATATTGAAATAGTCTAAACTTTCAATGGGATGTGAATAAAAAAAACACAAGACTGTGAAATCATGTACTGTAAAGATTATACTGCAAAAGCTCTACAGTATTACTACTGTGATTCATCATTCTCTGTCATTTTGTTGCCTAGGTATATCGTCATATAAACAGTTTTTCTATGTAATTATGAAAATTACAAGTGAATACATGATCTGCATTATGTAAGACTAATAAATAAAACACTCAACTTGAACATTCTCTTTTGATTAATTGGGCCGTGTTAGAATTCAGAGCATGCTGATGGGGATGTGTTATCTATTGTTTATCTGACTGGCTGGCCGCTGAGGGTCCCAGTGATGAAGTGGCTCTAATTATGCTGTTAAATACTTGACATTCTCAGCATGTAGACAGGAATATGGCTCTCCCCTTCCTTCTCATGTAGCGTTCATTCTGGGTTCACCAGGCTATTCTTCTCCTGCACTGAAATACAAATTCTGGTGTTCAAATCTGTCAAACCATACCAAACTTTCAGCCTGAGAAATGATGAGGATTCTTTCTTTTGTCAACCTGTAACAAATAAAATGCTTTGACACCAGCTGGCCATCAAGAGCTGCTGTATCGGCTTAAGGAGCTCCTTTCCCAGGCACCGTGATTTATTCATTAGTCATTGATGGACCAGGGTCCACTGCATATCCATAGAAAATGTATTTGGTATCACCTTCCACTTGACTTTTAGCACTTGTTCTACTTAGCCTGACATTGCCTTGTAGCAATGCTTAGCTAAACTTTTAGATTCATGATGAGCAAAGAATTTTCAAACCATCTAAGAAATCTAGAATTGGTCACGTTGTGATTGAAAGTGCAAAATCACCAGATGATAAGTAAATTAGCTGACGACAGTCTAGACGTGTGAAATCGCTCCAATAATGGTATTACATATTTAGGCTGATGAATAATACAGGAAGCCCTACTCAAAAAAATCCTATAGGATTCCAAGAAAACAAATCTAATAGAAAATCCTATCAGATTTTGGGACCTAGCCTATATTTATTTATTTATTTATTAATGTCACCTTTATTTAACCAGGTAGGCTAGTTGAGAACAAGTTCTCATTTACAACTGTGACCTGGCCAAGATAAAGCAAAGCAGTTCGACACATACAACAGAGTTACACATGGAATAAACAAACATACAGTCAATAGTACAGTAGAAAAAGTCTATATACAGTGTGTGCAGATGAGGTAGGATAAGGGAGGTAAGGCAATAAACAGGCTATATGAATAGGCTATATGATTTTAGCTAATAGAATATAATCCTATAGGAGTACAATAGGACTGGTTCCAAAATCTGATAGGATCTTACTATTGGATTCTTGTATTGGAATCCTATAGGATCCTATAAGAAAATCCTGGTTCCAAAATCTAATTGAAATGTTCTATTGGTCATGTTGCAAATGAACTTGTCTGGAATCACTCTTAATATTGTAATGGTGCGTTGAAGAGGTTGAGAAGCTCAGGGAATTATCGCTGGTGTGACTGGGCAAAGATAAAGTATGTGCTCAGGAGATGTGTGAGAGAGGCTGTTCCTCAGTCTTTAATCATGATTGCAGTTTAACAATTTAAAAAAAAAGTTTAGCATTGAAATTGTCCAATAAAGCTGTATTTATCCAAATGTAGTGTTCATACAATGTGGTCTGAAATAACAATGAATAGAATAATATCAATACTATGGCTTGACAGGTTATAATACAGTATGTAGGCAGGGTGATTGTCAGTGTGGGAGATCTTTCTAGAGCGCCCGGTTAAATTGTGCATAAGAGCATTTAGTAAATGTAAATGGTTAAACTAGTGAGAAATACTGTATGTGTACACTATCATCATAAATTGAAATGTTAATTTATTTGTACATATTCTATTATTTCATATTGTGCTAAGTTTGGACCTACTTACTAATTCAAGGGTTTTTCTTTATTTGTACTATTTTCTACATTGTAGAATAATAGTGAAGACATCAAAACTATGAAATAACACAAAAGGAATAATGTATTAACCAAAAAAGTGTTAAACAAATCAAAATATATTTTATATTTGAGATTCTTCAAAGTAGCCTCCCTTTGCCTTGATGACAGCTTTGCACACTCTTGGCATTCTCTCAACCAGCTTCATGAGGTAGTCACCTGGAATGCATTTCAATTAACAGGTGTGCCATGTTAAAAGTTCATTTGTGGAATTTCTTTCCTTCTTAATGCGTTTGAGACAATCAGTTGTGTTGTGACATGGTAGGGGTGGTATACAGAAGATAGCCCTATTTGGTAAAAGACCAAGTCCATATTATGGCTAGAACAGCTCAAAAAAGCTAAGGAAACGACAGTCCATTATTACTTTGAAGGTCAGTCAATACAGAACATTTCAATAACTTTAAAGGTATCTTCAAGTGCAGTCGCAAAAACCGTCAAGGGCTATGATGACACTGGCTCTCATGAGGACCACCACAGGAAAGGAAGACCCAGAGTTACCTGTGCTGCAGAGGATAAGTTCATTAGAGTTAACTGCACCTCAGATTGCAGCCCAAATAAATGCTTCACAAGTTCAAGTAACATACACATCTCAAAATCAACTGTTCAGAGGAGACTGCGTGAATCAGGCCTTCGTGGTTGAATTGCTGCAAAGAAAGCACTTCCAAAGGACACCAATAATAAGAAGAGACTTGCTTAGGCCAAGAAACACTAGCAATGGACATTAGATTGTTTTTTATTCCAACCGCCGTGGCTTTGTGAGACGCAGAGTAGGTGAACGGATGATCTCCGCATATGTGGTTCCCACAGTGAAGCATGGAGGATGAGGTGTGATAGTGTGGGGGTGCTTTGCTGATGACACTGTCTGTGATTTATTTAGAATTAAATTCACACTTAACCAGCATGGCTACCACAGCATTCTTCAGCGATACGCCATCCCATCTGGTTTGCGCTTAGTGGGACTATCATTTGTTTTTCGACAGGACAATGACCCAAAACACACATCCAAGCTGTGTAAGGGCTATTTGACCAAGGAGAGTGATGGAATGCTGCATCAGTGGCACCAGGAAGCCTAGTGGTCAGAGCGTTGGGCCAGTAACCAAAAGGTTGCTGGATTGAATCCCCAAGCTGACAAGGTAAAAATCTGTTGTTCTGCCCCCGAACAAGGCAGTTAACCCACTGCTCTTAGGCTGTCATTGTAAATAAGAATTTGTTCTTAACTGACTTGCCTAGTTAAATAAATAAAATATCAGATGACCAGGCCTCCACAATCACCCGACCTCAACCCAATTGAGATGGTTTGGGAGGAGTTGGACCGCAGAGTGAAGGAAAACCAGCCAACAAGTGCCTAGCATATGTGGGAACTCCTTCAAGACTGTTGGAAAAGCATTCCTCATGAAGCTGGTTGAGAGAATACCAAGAGTGTGCAAAGCTATCATCAAGGCAAAGGGTGGCTACTTTTAAGAACCTAAAATATTTTGTTATTTCATAGTTTTAATGTCTTCACTATTATTCTACAATGTATAAAGTAGAAAAAATTAAGAAAAACCCTTGAATGAGTAGGTGTGTTCAAACATTTGATTGGTACTATATGTGTTACTCACATTTTGACCACATCGGTTGAGTGTAATTGCACATCCTTTTTTACCTTAGATTAGTGATATAAGAATAAAAGTTTATGCTAATCACCATGACACAAAATTGCTTGAAACAGATCAATATCATTGGTTTTGTACAGTTGATTTAGTTATATGCGCTGGCTGTCTTAGGACTTCTACTATCATCAAACTCAAATGGTAAGGAACATTTGATGATGATGCGCTCTGTATAATAGTTCCCGGGAAGCACCTATAAATGGATTTGAGCGTCAAACTATCATTAAAATAACAGCCAACACTTGTCACGGTTGATATGCAGATCATATCGTGATTTGTTTAAGTTAAATAATAAAGCAACTGATTTGTTTCCTTTCCCGTTTTGGCAGCCTGCCAAAACTTCCATCCGGCATTCTAGAATTTAGATGACTGCGTTCAGCAAATTCTCTTCTAACCAGTGTTTTGAAAATTATTCTCATATTCAGTGTGGCCTTTGAATAGTGTTAGTTTAAACAGTGCATGCACCCCAAATGTTGGCCCCTGCTCTATTGATTTCAAATTGATATGCGTTGTGTTTGCCTTTGCACGTTGGTGACCCAGTTGAAAGCAAAATGCAACAATCCAAAATGTTGCTGGTTGTCTTCTACAAGTTGTCCTCTAACCAGTGAGATACATATTATTCCAAGATTCCGTATGTTTTTTTAGTAAGGCTAGTTTGAACAGGACCTGCATCCCGACCCCTCTCTCATTCTATTGATTTCAATGTGATATCAATATGAGTGACTGACAAATAAGTGTTGTTTCTCTTTCCGTTTTGGCAACCACCAAATCAAAATGCATTACTCCAAAATGTAGCCGGTTGTCTTCAGCTGGTTGTCCTCTAACAAGTGATGTAAACAATATAAGTTTCCATGTGGTTTTTGAGTTGTGTTAGTTTCAACAGCACATACAACCTGATTTCCCCCCCTAATCAATATGAGTGATTAATTACAACTTCAAAACAACTGTGTTTTTGGTGCATATGCAGTTTACAAGGGGCTTTTAAAAAATAATAAAGTAATATGATTACTATTGTGGCACATGTATGTGTAAGTAGTACATTTTATGTTTAGGTTTTCAATATATCACAAACTGTTTATTGATTTATCAAAAGTTATTGTGAATGGGAAGCAGTGACAGCAGCATTTTCGACTTATGTTTTAGGAATATAAATGGAAGTTTCAACATTCATTTCTAATAGTAGTCTACTCAATTAGGTAAAAACTGCTGAATGATTCCAAAAACATTATGTCATTTATTTATTTTGATGATCTACCAGAAATCATGACAACAGGGTTGACTCGCCTATAATAAGGCACATATATTTAGCAATAACAAACAATAAAAACGTTTATCATCGGCTATAAAAATACAGTGACTTAAAAACAACATACAAATTGGTACAACTTAGCTAGCTAGCTAGTCAGCTGACAGGCAAATGTGACTAACATTAACGTTAGTTTCTTAGCTAGCATAAAAACACAAGCATAAAATACTGTACAATGACGAAAATATTACTAAAACATTGACAACTTAATCAGGAAACATAAGGAAACAAACACGGTACTCACAGTTCCTGCATTCACGCACATTGAAGGACAAAACAGTTAGAATAATAATGTTAGACAAGCAGAGATTCTCTGCACAGCCACAGGTGGTGAGCTGACCTAGAGAGTTAGGTTAATTAACACGGCAAGCTTCTGCTGGCTGTGAGTTCATCAGTCACTCTTAAAGGGACAGGCTTTCTTATAGGTGAATATAGAAATGAATATAGGTCTGCTGTTTCAGATCAATGGAAATGTAATTAATGTTGTTGTATTGTACTTGACCTAATGACAGCAAACTATAATTTAATGCGTTCAATTAAGAAAAAAAAGTTCTAATAGGATTCTGATTGGGGAGATACAAAATCCTATAGGATTGCTCGAAAAATATATGGTCCAATATGATTATTGGAAGATTTTTGATGCCACGTTCTCCGGGTGAGAGGCTGCCCGGAAGCTAATCCAGCTTTGGCAGGACTCCCGCAGTGTAGCTGATTATGTGGTTGATTTCCGCACATTGGCAGGGGAGAGTGCTTGGAATCGATATGTTCCTGCACAGTGTCTCAGAGGAGGTCAAGGATGAGCTTGCAGCCTGGGAGTTACCTACGGAGCTCGATTCCCTCATCGCTTTTACCATCTGTATCGATGGCCGATTACGGGAATGACGGAGGGAGAGGAAATTGCCCAGGAATCACATCTTGCCATCAAGTCATCCCGGAAGCTCCCAACGGTCTCATTGCCGAGAGGACCCGAGGCTTCCCGACCTGCCCCTAGGGCCGCTTCCTGAGCCTAAGCCACTAGGCAGAGCTGGGCTGTCTCCAGCATTTTGTGTCCTCTTGTCCTTTAAAAAAAACAGGCTCACCAGCAGGAGGGAGTACTCTGGTGGGCCATATGGAGAACGTTCCTGCTTCCCCTGTTCAGACCCCTTTTCATGCCATTTTGCTGTGGGCAGACCAGTCCAAATCTCTTCAGGTTCCTATTGACTCTGGGGCCGACAAGAGCTTTTTGGACGCTACCCTGGCGTCCGAGCTGAACAGCCCCTCTCCATTCCCATGGATGTTAGAGTGCTGGACGGGCACACTATAGGCAGAGTCGCCCACAACACCACTCCCATCAACCTACATGTGTCAGTGAACCACAGCGAGGCTAACAAGTTCCTGCTCATCAAGTCCCCTCAGATTCCCATGGTATTGAGTTTCTCCTGGCTCCAGCGACACAATCTCCTCATTAACTGGTCTACTGGTACCATCATGGGCTGGAGCCCGTTCTGCCACGCCCATTGCCTGAAGTCAGCACAACCTGTCCCGGGACGTCTTCCCGGGGGCTCGGAGGGTGCCCCGGACCTCTCCGCCATTCCCGCGGAGTACCAGGACCTCCGGGAGGTGTTCATCAAGGCCCGGACCACTTTTCTCCCGCCGCACCGACCTTATGACTGCGGGATTGACCATCTCCCTAGCACGACTCCACCCCGGGGATGACTGTACTCTATTGGGACCAGAGACCAAGGCAATGGAGATCTACATCGGGGACTCCCTTGCTGCAGTATTCATCCGTCCTTCTTCTTCTCCCGCCCGTGCATCGACTACCAAGGTCTCAATAACATAATGGTGAAGAACCGCTTCCTGCTACCACTCATCTCCTCAGTCTTAGAGCCACTCCAGGGGGCCACCGTGTTTTTCAAGTTGGATTAATGGAATGCCTACCACCTGGTGCAGATATGGAAGGGGACAAGTCGATGACCGCCTTCATCACGGCCAGTCGTCACTACGAGTATCTGGTCATGCCATTTGGCCTTACCAACGACCCTGCTGCATTCCAGGCTCTGGTCAATGATGTTCTCCGCGACATGTTGAACTGGTTCGTCTTTGTACACCTAGATGACATCCTCATCTTCTCCCGTTCCACCCAAGAACATGTGCTCCATATCCGACAGGTTCTCCAATGCCTCCTGGAGAACCAACTGCTTGTAAATGCAGAGAAGTGTGAGTTCCATCGTTCATCCATCCCTTTTCTGGGTTTCATCATCGGTGCAGGGAGTGTGCAAATGCATCCCAGGAAGGTGAGAGCGGTTGTGGATTGGCCCCAGCCTACTTCCAGGGTGCAGCTACAACGCTTCCTGGGGTTCACCAACTTCTATCACCGCTTTATCCACAGCACCCTGGCTTCCCCCTGTCTGCACTCACCTCGCCCAAGGTTCCGTTGACGTGGTCTCCAACTGCTGACCGGGCATTCCGGCACCTCAAACATTGCTTCACCACAGCTCCCATCTTGGTTAATCCGGACCCTTCCTGTCAGTTTGTGGTGGAGAGATGCTTCTGATGTCGGAGTGGGGGCTGTCCTGTCTCAGTGTTCTGCCCTGGACCTCAAGCTACATCCCTGCATCTTCTTTTCCCACCGCCTCAACGTCACGGAAAATAACTACGATGTGGGGAATCGTGAGCTTCTCGCAGTGAAGATGGCGTTGGAGGAATGGAGGCACTGGCTGGTGGGCGCGGAACACCCATTCATCCTGTGGACCAACCACAAGAACCTGGAATATCTCCACACCGCCAAGCGCCTCATGGGCCCTGCTGTTCACACGGTTCAACTTCTCCCTCTCATACCGGTCCGGATCCAAAATGTCAGGCCGGATGCACTGTCCGCTGCTGTAGCCGCACCGGTACCACTCTGGAGCCCGAGACCATTCTTCCCACCTCATGCCTGGTGACAGCACTCAACTGGGGTATAGGGAAACAGGTCCGGGAGGCGCAGCGGTCCCAGCCGAAACCTGGGGGGGTCCTGATAACCGGATGTTTGTGCCTGACGCTGTCCGCTCTGCGGTCCTGGAGTGGGCCCATTCCTCCAGGCTTGCTTGCCACCCGGGCTCCCGTCGGACCCTGGCCTTTGTGCGACAACTCTTTTGGTGGCCTATGATGGTTCCGGATGTCGCCATGTTTGTCTACGCCTGCATGGTCTGTGCTCAGAATAAGACTCCTCGGCAAGCTCCGACTGGTCTTCTGCAACCACAGCCTGTCCGTCACCAACCCTGGTCACACATATTACCGGATTTCGTCACAGGTCTCCCCCTTCTGAGGGCAACACTGCCATCCTGACTGTGGTCGACTGGTTTTCCAAGGCCGCTCACTTCATTCCTCTCCCCAAACTACCCTCGGCCAAGGAGACGGCCCAGCTCATGGTGCAGCACGTCTTCCGGATCCACGGACTGCCCGTGGACATGGTCTCCGTCCGGGGGCCTCAGTTCTCGTCCCGGTTCTGGAACAAAATAAGAATTTGTTCTTAACTGACTTGCCTAGTTAAAAAAAGGTAAAATAAAATAAATCATCGCAGATTTTCAACACTGACACCCCGGTCAATCAGGTATGCACTCCTATGGGCAGGGGTGGTGATCTGTTTCACCTGTGATTGTCTCCACCCCCCTCCAGGTGTCACACATCTTCCCCATTATCCCCTGTGTATTTAGACCTGTGTTCTATGTTTGTCCGTTGCCAGTTCGTCTTGTTTGTCAAGTCACCCAGCATTTTTGTTCTCAGCTCCTGCTTTTTCCAGTCTCTCCTTTTTCTCGCCCTCCTGGTTTTGATCCTTGCCTGTCCTGACTCTGAGCTGCCTGCCTGACCACTCTGCCTGACCCTGAGCCTGCCTACCATCCTGTACCTTTGCCCCACCTCTGGATTGTTGACCTCTGCCTACCCTGACCTTGAGCTTTCCTGCCGTCTGGTACCATTGCCCCACCTCTGGTTTACTCACCCCTGCCTGCCTTGACCTGTCAATTGCCTGCCCCTGTTGGAATATTAAACCATTGTCTATTCAACGTGTCTGCATCTGGGTCTTACCTTGATTCCTGACATTCAGAAGCTTCCCAGAATGTATGGCTTTCCTGGGTAAATGTACTGTATACTGTAAATAACATCTGCTGTGGTTCCTCTCACCAGAGTTGTTTTTGTTTTTTCCCCATTTCCTATCAAATTTTTCCACCTCTTCTGACCATTCCAACAACACACACATCCACATCTTTTCAAGTCAATGATGTAATTCAATTTACTCTTATGTTGTCCACAGCACGAGAAGGTGCTTATCTTTGAGCCCATTAAAGGAAAAGTCCACTCAAATTATATTTTGGTATTTTCTTTATTAGACCACTGTTGATACAGTCCTCAAATGGTTTGCTTGTCAGCAGTCAAGTTTTCAAGATATTGCACATTCAAGAAGAAAAGTGTCACCGGCCACATCATTATGATGATTCAAAATGCAAAATACTGTTCTTTAAGAACTGTGCTAAGTAAACTCTCACAGTCCTAAAGCATACTATTAATCCCCGGCACTCTCCTCCCAACTTTGCATTTCCAATAACAACCCCCTCTGTGTCTTCCTTCCTCCCTCTCCTGGTTTATCTCACTTTCTACTGCAGCTTTTATCCAACTAAGTATGAAGGAAAAAGGAAACCGCACACTGCTCTTGATAGTATCACCGATCTTAAATAACCTTACGTAACAGCCACACGGCCTTCGTCAGAGCTTTAGGGATTTTTTGAAAGTTGCACTATTATGTGGACCTAGCCCCTCCGACATCCGTTCTACACATCGAAGGGGGTTGGAGGCAAAGGAAAAATAAATAAATATATACAATATATAACAATATGCATTTCATAAATATTACAAAAGTGTATAGACAAGGTGTATTAAACACGTCTGTAAAATCTCAATAAGGACACAAGTTTTCATTAGTCATAGGGTACATCATACGAAAAACGTCAGAATAATCTACAAGAGACACATATTTCATGTTATGGAATATCTCCACACCGCCAAGCGCCTCATGGGCCCTGCTGTTCACACGGTTCAACTTCTCCCTCTTATACCGGTCAGGATCCAAGAATGTCAGGCCGGATGCACTGTCCGCTGCAGTAGCCGCACCGGTACCACTCCGGAGCCTGAGACCATTCTTCTCACCTCATGCGTGGTGACAGCACTCAATTGGGGTATAGGGAAACAGGTCTGGGAGGCGCAGCGGTCCCAGCCGAAACCTGGGGGGGTCCTGATAATCGGATGTTTGTGCCTGACGCTGTCCGCTCTGCGGGCCTGGAGTGGGCCCATTCCTCTATGCTTGCCTGCCACCCTGGCTTCCGTCGGACCCTGGCCTTTGTGCGACAACTCTTTTGGTGGTCTATGATGGTTTTATCCAACTAAGTATGAAATCACTACAGTTTTCTAAATGCAAACTTCAGGCACACTTTTCGTGCCCACGCAGATTCATGACAAGGTGTGTCAGGGGCAGAGATGCTCCCTTTTGACATCAAAGTCACTTTGACGTGACTCAAAAGTACATGGCAGCTCTCAAATTGAAAATCTCACTGGGGAACGTTGACATTTCTTTTCAAATTCCACCCCTGCTGGTACTTACAGATGGCATTATTTCATGTCTGTAAACTTGAAATATGATTTTCAGAAAGTAGATTTTAACCCAACATGGCTCCCAGTTGTAATATCTGGGACTTGCTATGGTAAAGGCCTGCTTCTGTTAAAGTAATAATGAACAGGTCAAATATGCCAACCCAAGTGCAGCACATTACGACCAGGTCACCTATATTTGAACCTCTAAGAGCAGTGCCATGAGAGCTCTAATGCCTCTTACAGGATGTCATAATGGACACGTGGTCATTTTAACAAACAAATATCTCCTGGAAGTCACAAGTGGAGTCAGCAGAGCAGTTTAGAGGGTGACAGAACCAGTCTGATAGCCTTTCAGCTCCCGAGGCAATTCAGCACTAGACAGCAGCCTTTTAAAGTGGAACTGACAGTGTTTTAGCAACATCATTTTTTTTTTTTTTTTGAGAAGCAAGCACTTAGATATGGTCATTTTCACATTTTCATACTTTCATAGAATGTTTGGGAATTACGTAGAGTAAGGTATTTTGTGAAAATTCTATAGTAATATAGAGTTCGTAAGCGGCCGAAGATTGGACAATTTATAGATACTGCAGTCGATAAAACGTAATAAAAACGTGTCAGTCTTGTCTAGGACCAGACTCTACACAGACCGGTGCGCCCTAGCCAATCAGAGCTACAGTAGGCCTATATGCAATTAAGCCATTTTCCACATGGGCCTGCCATCATTCATGTTGAACTGGACTGTGTGTTTACAGGCAGAAGCAACAGTGCGACTTTAGATCAGTAGAACATTCGCCAAAAGCCGCAAAATACACCTGAATGGATTTCTGCAAATATATAAATACCACGGGAGTCCTCTTACATTTGGGAACGTACAGTCCTATTGATTAAACAAGCATGAACAGGTAGGCTATCTCTCCTTCAGTTGCCTATGCACAACAACAACAGCAAGATCAACAACTAATGTTAGCCAGAGCGAGATGAGCTAAAATCTAATGAGGGAACAGTAGATAAACCCTCTCAAACTTTTTCAGCTTGTAGTTGGCCGTCAAAACTACTCTGATAAACAATGGGTAGTACTGTAAGCTAACACATCGTGCTGTAACGTACAATTGACCTTATTTTAGCGCCCAAAAAACATAATTTTTCCAGATCAACTGTAATATGAATACCATTGTATTCAAGCATGTATAAGCACAATTTCTCCCCTTTCCAGCCAAATCAATGATGAGACCTTCATGCTGCCCATCTCTGCATGATTGAAGAAGGCAATAAGCTCCGTTGGGTCTTTTTAAAACTGACGTGTGGGGAAGCGAAACCTACTGCGTGATAGAGAAAGGGGGAGATAAGCCGTGTGGGGAAACAGCTTTTTTCACCCGATCTGTCCAACTTATCACCTCTAAAATGTAAATGTAAATAAAACACTAAAATGTGAATAAAACACTGAAATGTAAATGTAAATAAAACACTATAAAGAGTTTATATAATGTGTCATTTCAAACCTATATGAAGGTTTGTGTCGAATTTGAATCGGGATTTTAGGCGCTAAAGTCATCTTCATAAGTAAACAGCGGCTGTCGCGGCTTTTGAGAGTCATGACGGCTTGTAGTGATGACGCAAAAAATGAATGCATTAGGTTGTAAAATTGACTTGGTATCCCCCTTTACCCTGTCCCTTTCTTATTTTTAAACTGCGAGAGAAGTTGGTGGAGAGAGGCTGTACAACACAGAATGAGTTGCTTTATAAGTGCTATATGTCACAATTTAACGAGTTCTTAAAAACTTTTTCCCAATACTATCAGTCCATTACCATGTCAATCAATGCTTGTAGTTCACACCCCAGATTTTTGATGCCAACACAGTCATTACTGTCCCATTAGTTTTCATTACAGCCTTGTTTGAATGCCGCGGTTGCGCAAATTTGTATGGAATGGTTAGTCAACAGTACTAGTGGTAGCTTGTTCCAACCCATGTTCTGACAACTGAAGGGGAACTTGCCTGCATGCCCTCCAATTTGATTGATGCCAAATAAATTTGATTGACAACTGTGGATCGTCGTACAAGTTCAGCATAGCTATCTAGCAAAGTGTTTCACATTTCTTGCTAGCTAACCAAATGACACCTGCATCCCTTGTAGCCCCCGAAAAACGATATGGGGAAAAAGTTGGCCACTCACCCACACGTCCAATGACATGACATCCTCCAAACAGCTAGCTAGTTAGTTAGTTAACGTTTGACGTGTTTTTAGCATGCTAATTAAATAGCTACAGAAATAGATAAGTTAGCCTATTAGCCATGTTATGACTGACTTGTGGTCATTGCCCTTGCTAGTTTGATTGTATTGGTATTCCAAGCCTTAGTAACATTTGTCAGTTTTTGTCCAAAGCAAACAATGTACCAGGCCAGCTGTGATTTGCAACCTGATAGCAATATTTGTTGGATTACCAAGAAATGTATTGGTGAATTAGCTATATTAATCATGCATTGAACTGCATCCATCTATTCTGACAACAATGCTTCACTGTACGTCATGGAATTTGTCAAATATAATCTATTTTTAAAAGCTCTTGTGAAGTTGTTTTTGTAGCGTTATCCAACGTGGTCTCAGAGCATTACATATTATTCTGCACGTAAATCCGCGACACTCCATTTAGTATGATATGTTACATTTTATATGGTATGTATTAATTTGCGGATGTCCATCATCCATTTTGTATGATATGTTACAAATGACAATTCGTATGATATGTTACGAATTGCAATTTGTACAATATGTGTCACGTCCTGGCCATAGAGAGGTTTTTATTCTCTATTTTGGTTAGGCCAGTGTGTGACTAGGGTGGGCATTCTAGTTTCTTTATTTCTATGTTGGTGTGGTTCCCAATCAGAGGCAGCTGTCTATCGTTGTCTCTGATTGGGGATCATATATAAGTTGTCCTTTTTCGTTTGGGTTTTGTGGGTAGTTGTTTTCTGTTTAGTGTCTGCACCTGACAGGACTGTTTCGGTTTTCCCTCTTTGTTATTTTGTTTGAGTGCTTTGAGTATTACATTTATCATGAACACTTACCACGCTGCGTGTTGGTCCACTCCTTCATACGACGATCGTTACAATATGTTACATATTGTACGCCCACCATCCACCCGACCAAACAACCTCCTTTCTTTCTTGCATTAAGCAACCTTCTATCTTATGTAACCATACCAAACTTAACATATCATACTAATTTGAGTGTCCCGGATTTACATTTACTATGTTATGTCTAGTAGTCTGAGACCAGTCAGCATAAACTGGGAATTTTTTATTTTTCACAGATATTATGATTGTCTGTTTGTTTCATTTCTGCAAAGTAGTTAAAATGCGGTCAGTTCCATTTTAAAGCCATACAGAGTGCAAGGACCCATGAAAAAAGCTTAAGAGATGTGATGACTCGTCTGTAATTGCATGAATCATCGCACGAATGCTAAATGTTCGGCTCATATGTAACCTACAGTGCTTTCAGAAAGTATTCTACCCCTTGACTTATTCCACATTTTGTTGTTACAGCCTGAATAAAACATTTATTAAATAGATGTTTTCTCTCACCCATCTATACACAATACCCCATAATGACAAAGGGAAAACATGTTTTTAGAACTTGTAGTAACTTGACAAGGAATGCCCACACACATTTCAATATTAATTAAGTAAGTACAATAAATATTCCATGTAATTATTTATATAGTGTCCACACAATAACAGAACTTTAAGTAAATTATTTCATTTACATAAGTCTTTACACCCTTTGAGTCAAATATATGTTAGAATTACCTTTGGCAGCGATTACAGCTGTACGTCTTTCAGGGTAAGTCTGTAAGGTTATTGTCCTGCAGAAAGGTACATTTGTCTTCCAATGTCTGTTGGAAAGCAGACTGAACCAGGTTTTCCTCTAGAATTTTACTTCTTAGCTCTATTCTGTTTCCTTTTATCCCAAAAATGTAAGTAGTCCTTGCCGATGACAAGCATACCCATAACATGATGCAGCGACCACCATGCTTGAAAATATGAAGTGGTACTCAGTGATGTGTAGAGTTGGATTTGCCTCAAACATAACGCTTTGTATTCAAGACATAAAGTTAATTTATTTTCCATTTTTTTTGCAGTTTTACTTTAGCTTATTATTGCAAACAGGATGTATGTCTTGGAATATTTTTATTATGTACAGGCTTCCTTCTTTTCACTCTGTCAATTAGATCAGTATTATGTAGTAACGACGATGTTGTTTATCCATCCTCAGTTTTCTCCTATCACAGCAATTAAACACTGTAACTGTTTTAAAGACACCATTGGCCTAGTTGTGAAATCCCTTAGTGGTTTTCTTCCTCTCCAGCAACTGAGTTAGGAAGGACGCCTGTATCTTTGTAATGACTGGGTGTATTGATACACCACCCAAAGTGTAATTAGTAACTTCAACTTTGCTCAAAGGGATATTCAGTGTCTGCTTTTTTGTTTATTTTTAGGTGCCCTTTTTTTTTACCAATAGGTGCCCTTAAATGTGAGGCATTGGAAAATCTCCCTGGTCTTTGTGGTTGAATTTGTGTTTGAAATTCAATGCTCGACTGAGGGACCCTACAGATAATTTAATGTGTGGGATACAGAGATGAGGTAGTCATTCAGAAGTAATGTTAAATACTATTATCGAACACAGTAAGTCCATGCAACTTATGGGACTTGTTAAGAACATTTTTACTCCTGAACTTATTTAGGCTTGCCATAACAAAGGCGTTGAATAATACTTATTGACTCAATACTTTTCAGCTTTTCATTTCTAATTAATTTGTAAACATTTCTGAAAACATAATTGCATTTTGACATTTGTGTGTAAGCCAGTGACAAAATCAAAATGTAATCAATTTTAAATTCAGGCTGTAACACAGCAAAATGTGGAAAAGTCAAGGGGTTCTAATACTTTTCGAAGGCACTGTAGGTAATGAATATGACAGAGCGCTAGTCATCCCGTAACTGCGTGATAATAATTGGGATCTTGGGGTATGGCCTTGTTGCTGCAGTTTGATGGTGACCTTTACCAGATGCTCCGGCTTTGATAATGATCGTGTCCAGCTTGGGGACAATAGAGCAGCTGAAATACCAGCCCAGTCAGTGTTTCAAGCCTTATCGCTCTGTCACATTGTAATAAACCTCTTTCTCTCTCCCTCTGCACCAGCCAGCATCAGGGGAGGCTTAGCTGATGCTTTCAGCCTGCTCCTTGCCATCATTATCACCTGCGTCAGGACAAGCAACGGAGACAAAACAACTTTACAAGCTCAATCCAGGTGTGCTGTCAAGGCCCATAAAGGTTGATTTGTGACATTGTGTCAACTTGACCTTATCATGTTTTATAGCTTGATGATATTTGAACCTAAAAACTACACATGACAAGTGTTAGAAAGTGATCCCATTGAAGTACACATTTTGGTATTTACACTGTATACACCTAGGCTACCCAAAAGTTGAAAGTAATTAGAAATGAATAGAAAACCTCTCATCTAGTAAAAATAATTGATTCATTAACTGATTGGGTTTAAATTGAGCTTTTCCTGATGCTCAGGGGGTGGGATGGGGAGTAATCAAAAACACACTTTACTTAAAGCTTTGAGAATATCATTGTTGAGTGTACGCAGGCAGGTAGCACCAGTAATACGTATCATTCCATCCAAGTCATATTTCCGGATGATGACATTTAGTATGCTGAATTATGGATGATTCAATGCTTTAGCTGTGCCATGTGAGTCATGTGGTGGCTTGTTTGTTACCTGACCAATGTATTTCCATTAGTACTATAACTAAAGTTCTGTCACATTGACTAACTCTGTTATTAAATCAACCACACAAAGATTATCAGCAGGTTTTCTCTGCTGTTTAAGTCACGTCTATTTGAATCACATTAATCCAGCTATTTTTGACGTGAGTTCACCCACGGATATTTCTGGGAATCAGCGATTGAGCGACGTCTGTGAAAACACCTCCTTCAAAACCAGGGCAGGGAGCTTCACAGGATGTTCAGTTTAAATTATAGCAATACATTCTCTGTGAAATGATTTGACTTCTGAGCAAAATGAGCATGTCGTCCAGCTTCTCACTGTGGCTCAGGAAAGACAACATTTGTCCTATTTTCAAAAGAGCTTTTTCTGTTTCTGAAAAATTGCTGTAGCCTATATCTGTGAATGGGTCCCCCTGAGCAGGAATTAACTTTTTTCTTGAGAGTATTTTGTTAAAGTTCTCAAGGGGAAAAAATGACCTTCATTCATTATAACTCAGAACTTAATTACAACTCATTCACTTGCCAGTTTGAATAGTTGTGAAGACATTTAAGAAAAAATAAAGCAAGTAAAGTTAATTGGTAATCGCTGAAGAATGTAAAGTAATGCAAAGCTATGTGTGAATTACAGGGGCCCAGGGACATGAGTCCCCCTGTCTCTAAATATTGCTAATTGAGCCATTCTCCTATTTGTTTCAAATGCAATTTGCACTGCTACAGCGGTCAATATGGAAATGAAAACGTATTCCAAATTAAACTAACACACCCACCTCTGTGTCAACAAAAATGTATCCCCATGTGGCTGCACTTGTCATTCTGGGACAGCCCCGTCTCTCAGCCCCTTTTCAGGTTTCCCAACTTTTCTTTCTACAAAAAATGTCCTTTTGTCAACAACTTACATGATAAAATACCACAATTTAATATAGAGTACTATAGTACTTACTATATAATTATATAGTTAACTGGAGTTTAATGTAGAATACTATACAACACTTTATAAACTAGGCAGTTTGAGCCCTGAATGCTGATTGGCTGACGGTCGTGGTATATCAGACCGTATACCACTGGTATGACAAAGCATTTATTTTTACTGCTCTAACTACATTGTTAACCAGTTTATAATAGTAATAAGGCACCTCAGGGGTTTGTGGTATATGGCCAATATACCACGGCTAAGGGCTGTATCCAGGCACTCCGTGTTGCGTTATGCATAAGAACAGTTCTTAGCCGTGGTATATTGGCCATATACCACACCTCCTCTTGCCTTATTGCTTAATTATAGTATCCCTCAATCAGGAGTAGTACTTACTATAGAATGTTGTAGTATACTGTAGAATACTATAGTAAATGCTACAGTATTATCCACAAAGACACTGTAGTAAATACTATAGTAATATCTGCAAAAAAACTACAATAAATACTACAGTATACTGCAGTCCGCAAAAATACTACTGTAACTACTACAGTATAGTAAAGTCCACAAAAACAATTAATATAATATATACTACAGTTCTGTTACTACAGTATTTATACTATAGCTAACTGTAAATACTACTGTATACTAAAGTAAATACAAAATTATTCACTGTAGTGTTTTTGCTTTGACTTGTAGTATAGTATAGTCTGCAAAAACACTACAGTGAATGCTATAGTATTTATATGATAGTATACTATAGTATTTTTTCCACTTGGGTGTGTTTTGTAACCAATGTCTCTTTCCATTTATCAAATGGCTTGAGTGCAAAGTGCGCTGTTTGGATGCTGACATTATTTTGGAGTGGATGAACATTCGCAGGTAGCCTACTTTTTGAAGTATTTTGCTTGACAATAAGATGAAACCATCACGACTGGATGTGTTCATGCCAAATTAAAAGGTAGTAAAACACTTTTTACCATTCAATTCAAAAACAAAATTATTGGCACGGTCAAACGCGTGCACACATAGGAGGTCTGTGAAAAGAATGTTACGGTATACTTTTCACTCTGATGCGAAACAATTGGAAACTAAATGTGCACCTCTCAAGGTTGCTTTACCGTGGCAACAAACTGAATGCCTCTGAAGCTAACTCATTCTGACATTGTGTGCAAGTCAAAAAGAAACCTCAAGATCATTTTTGCCTTTTGAGGAAAGTAGAAAACTGGAACGGCATACATATAGCATTTACTTCCTGGAAAGATGTCAGTTTTTGATGTTAAAATAAACATGTAACCCTTTGCTGTTGTTTGCACACCATGTTGTGACAGGCTGTGGCCTAGATTCCTAATGTGGGATCAGATTAATGTGAATTTAGGACATGCAAATCATTCAAAGTTTTCAGATGCAAAATTCATTAACCCTAAAAGCACCATCCTATTTCTCGCTTAAAAGCATCCAAATGTCAGACAAAAAGCAAACGGTGTTTGTTGTTTGAAGTAATGTCTTTGTTGTTGTAATATTGCAAACGAACATGGCAGTTTCACAGCTACAAATTCCAACTTTTAAAAAATCATGGTAAATGATGCTGTTTTTTTTTGTCAGTAACTAGCTGCTTGACAAAGTCCTAACATTTCAATTAGGTTTAAAAAAGGGTTTGGAAATTATGGTTCATTATGGTGGATTGAAAAATAACTGAATGTACAACTGATTTGCCAGCAGCAGTTCCAGTGTCAACTCAATTCTCAATCCAATTATGTGGTAGAGCCACTGTTCGAATCTGCTCTCAAATGGTCCAAGAGATGAACACTAGATTTAAAGGCCCAGTACAGTCAAAAACACGACTGTTTTCAACCTGTCCTCAGGTGTTTTATTACATTTCAGCCTGTTTTTGTGGGATGGAGTTTTGGCCTTCCATGCAATACATTTGTTAATAGACCAATAAAGAAAGAGAGTTGCAAATCTCTCTGCCAATAACAGCTCATTTTCAGTTTTCCCCTCCCCACTCAGACATAGCAAAATTCTGGCTTAAGAAAATGCCCTTTGTTAAGAAGCTATTTTTGTTTATTTTTGACAATTTTAATTAAACAATCACAGTAACCCAGAAACTATTTGATATTGAGATAAAAACGGCTGCATTGGACCTTTAACATGAGCATCTATCAGTGGACAATGTTTCAGTACTTAGCTTTCAGTGCAGTGTACCACTTTCATTCAATTATTTTGTGTGTACTAGATTTCTGATTGATCATTACCAAGAAAATACATCTTATTCCAAAATCATGGGCATTAATATGGAGTTAGTCCCCACTGTGCTGCTATAACCACTCCAGCCGACACTTAGCATTGCGCATGGTGATCTTAGGCTTGTGCACATGGTGGTCCTGTTCTGTGAGCTTGTGTGGCCTACCATGTGGCGGCTGAGCCGCTGTTGCTCCTAGATGTTTCCACTTCACAACAACAGCAATTACAGTTGAACAAGGCAGCTCTAGCAGGGCAGTAATTTGATTAACTGACTTGTTGGAAAGGTGTCATCCTATGACGGTGCCACGTTGAAAGTTACTGAGCTCTTCAGTAAGCCCATTCTCTGCCAATGTATTACCATGGAGAGTGCATGGCTGTGTGCTCTATTTTATACTCCTGTCAGCAAAGGGTGGGGCGGAAATAGCCAAATCTACTAATTTGAAGGGGTGTCCACATACTTTTGTATATATATAGTGTATTTTCCAGATATACCATGGGGCTGAGAGCTTTGTTGTCATTTAGGTCAAATATGTACTACTGTAATCACAGAGCCTCCACAAATCATTGCATTCAAACCTTGTATTGAATAACTAAATAATTGAATATATTCAGTTATTTATTTATAGACACTCAATTATTTTAAGGTTGAGTAAGTTAGAATTTTGTCTACAAATTTACCAACATTTTTATTACATGTAAGTAGTTTAGGATTAGTGAATGCCATAATGTAGTTATTTTGCTACATACTCTACATCTATCTCCCTATTAGCTGAAATCATATTTTTTCAAAGCAATTTTAGCTGTTGTGCTAGCTATTCTGTCTGAACAGTCTCAAATCATGGGAATTTGTTGTGTAATGCAGACCTTGACTACCTCCGAGGTAGGAGTTGCTAGGCAATCTTCCTGCACTTGCTTGTGCAGGCCGGCTCCCTCAGTGGCTAAAGCCAGTGTGAGAAATGTGCTAACAAATATTTGTACGAAGAAACTAAATAAATACTGCACTCTGACCCACAAAATGTATTTGCTAGATTCATAATAGTGTTATTAGACTAAGCAAGTGAACTTCAAAACGTGATGTGGTTTTATTGGAATTGGCAGCTGAATTGATTCTGCTAGCTTCTGACATGACTTACTGCATCTTTAATATATTCAAGAGGAGACATCTTTCCTCAAAATCAAAGTTTGTAAGCAGACCTCAAAGGGTGTACTGTTTAGATGAGTTCAACTCATGTCACACCATCTGATATGTAGATCCAGCTACACTCCCCTCCATATGTATTTGGACAGTGAAGCTAAAATGCTGAATTATGTGAGTAGATAAGATGTTTTTGAACACTATTCAATTAATTCTGATAATGCAATGATTAAGAAAAATCATGAATAATGATGAGTAAAAAGGTCCTAGAGACTACAGCATACCATGCTACCATTACCAATATTTTTTTAAATAGAAATGACTCCAAAATGTAATAGTACATTATTCACCATTCAGTTCATATTGGGCAAAATATAATCCAAAACACAATTAAAAAAACTGCAAATGCATCCAATGAGTTTAAGTCACAATCCTGATGTAATCATTGAGTGCAAGGAATATGGGACCAAATACTAAACTTGACTACTTTATTGCTAAAAAGTGAATTTGTGCATATACTTACGACTTCTTCAAATGATAGGACTAGATATATAGTGTTTTAATTTCTAAATGGTAAAACATACAATACCAGTCAAAAGTTTGGACACACCTACTCATTCATGGGTTTATCTTTATTTTCACTGTTTTAAACATTGAAGAATAATAGTGAAGACATCAACACTATGAAATAACACATGGAATCATGTAGTAACCCCAAAAAGTCTTAAATACAAATATATATTATATTTGAGATTCTTCAAAGTAGTCACCCTTTGCCTTGATGACAGCTGTGCACACTCTTGGCATTCTCTCAAACAGCTCCCTGAGGTAGTCACCTGGAATGCATTTCAATGAACAGGTGTCCCTTGTTAAAAGTTCATTTGTGGAATTGCTTTCCTTCTTAATGTGTTTGAGCCTATCAGTTCTGTTGTGACAAGGTAGGGGGGTATACAGAAGATAGCCCTATTTGGTAAAAGACCAAGTCCATAGTATGGCAAGAACAGCTCAAATAAACAAAGAGAAACAACAGGCCATCATTACTTTAAGACACAAGAACATCAAAAGGGCAGTCGCAAAAAAAATCAGGCGATATGATGAAACTGGCTCTCATGAGGACCGCCACAGGAAAGAAAAACAGAATTACCTATGCTGCAGAGGAAAGGTTCATTAGAGTTAACTGCACCTCAGATTGCAGCCCAAATAAATGCTTCACAGAGTTCAAGTAACATCTCAACATCAACTGTTCAGAGGAGACTGCGTGAATCAGGCCTTCATGGTCGAATTGGTGCAAAGAAACCACTACTAAAGGACACAAATAATAATAAGAAACTTGCTTGGGCCAAGAAACTGTGACGTGATGAGGTTGGACCCAGGTGCAGAGAAGAGACCAGACGAGGAATCAGTTGTTAATGACAAACATAATACTTTACTGGGAAACGGTAGCCGCAGGATCACAGTACACTTGAAAAACAACAAACACTAAGTCTCAAAAACCCACTCAGGAAACGCACGCACAGTAAACAATTCAAGCGTCTGCAAAGGACAACAGAAAACACACCTCTTTTAACAAAGAAATCATAATGAGTAACACACCTGGAAATCTGTCCTTTTGGTCTGATGTCCTTTGGTCTGATTTTTGGTTCCAACCACCATGTCTTTGTGAGACGCAGAGTTGGTGAATGGATGACCTCTGCATGTGTGGTTCGCACCGTGAAGCATTGAGGCGGTGTGATGGTGTTGGGGTGCTTTGCTGGTGACACTGTCAATGATTTATGAGGAATTCAAGGCACATTTAACCACCCTGGATACCACAGCATTTTCCAGCGATACGCCATCCCATCTGGTTTGCAATTAGTTGCAATTAATTGTTTTCAACAGGACAATGACCCAAAACACACCTCCAAATCCAATGTATTTATAAAGCCCTTCTGACATCAGCTGATATCTCAAAGTGCTGTCCAGAAACCCAGCCTAAAACCCCAAATAGCAAGCAATGCAGGTGTAGAAGCACAGTGGCTAGGAAAAACTCCCTAGAAAGGCCAAAACCTAGAGAGGAACCAGGCTATGATGGGTGACCAGTCCTCAGTTAATAACAAATTCTTATTTTCAATGACAGCCTAGGAACAGTGGGTTAACTTCCTGTTCAGGGGCAGAACTACAGGTTTGTACCTTGTCAGCTCGGGGATTGAACTTGCAACTTTCCGGTTACTAGTCCAAAGCTCTAACCACTAGGCTACCCTGCCTCCCCATTATAACAGAACATGGCCAAGATTTTCAAATGTTCATAGATGACCAGCAGGGTCAAATAATAATAAACTGGAGCAGCAGCACAGCAGGCTGTGTAAGGGCTATTTGACCAAGAAGGAGAGTGATGGAGTGCTGCATCAGATGACCTGGCCTCCAAAACCACCCAACCTCAACCCAATTGAGATGGTTTGGGATGAGTTGGTCCGCAGAGTGAAAGAAAAGCAGCCAACAAGTGCTCAGCATATGTGGGAACTTAGCTTCACTAAGCTTGACCTGCGGAATGCATACCATCTTGTGCGGGTCAGACACGGTGACGAGTGGAAGACCGCTTTCAACACGCCTACTGGTCACTACGAATACTTGGTGATACCCTTCGGCCTGACCAACTGTGTTCCAAGCGCTCATAAACAATGTGCTTAGGGATATGCTTAACATCTTCGTGTTCGTTTACTTGGATGACATCCTCATCTTTTCGAACTCCCTTCAAGAACACACAAAGCATGTCAAACAAGTACTCAAACGCCTCCTAGACAGCCATTTGTACGTTAAGCCGGAAAAATGTGAATTCCATTCCTCCCGAGTACAATTCCTGGGATTTGTAGTGGAACCCAATCGAGTCCAAATGGACTCCAGGAAGGTAGGGACGGTAGCGGATTGGCCCACCCCCAAGTCCGTTAAGGAAGTTCAGCGTTTCCTGGGCTTCACAAACTTTTACCGCAAGTTCATCAAGAACATCAGATTGGTGGCAGCCCCTCTCTCAGCTTTAACCAAGGGTGGCAACGCAAGGTTTCTGTGGGGAAAAGAAGCTGAGACGGCCTTCCAAGGACTCAAGCAGTGCATCCTCTCTGCTCCCATCCTGACACTACCGACTGCGGATTAACCTTTTGTGGTGGAGGTAGACGCATCAGAGGTTGGTGTTGGAGCTGTCCTGTCTCAGAGGGGTGAAGACAAGAAGCTCCACCCTTGCGCCTTCTTCTCACACAGGCTTACCCCGGCCGAGAGGAACTACGATGTGGGGGTTTGTGAACTCCTAGAGGTTAAGATGGCATTGAAGGAATGGAGACACTGGCTCGAGGGGGCTTCTCAACCGTTTCAAGTGCTTACGGACCACAAAAATCTGGAGTATATCAAGCGGTTGAACTCCAGACAAGCTCAATGGTCTCTTTTCTTCAATTGATTACAGTTTATCCTCACCTATCGGCCCGGGTCGAAGAATCTCAAACCGGACGCCTTGTCCCGAGTCTACGCTCCTGCCATTCGAGAAGATACTGACATGCCTGTCCTTCCTGCCGCTAAGATCGTGGCCCCGATCTCGTGGCAAGTTGAGAATACCGTGAGACGAGCTCAAGCTATCGAACCGGGTCCGAAAGGAGGTCCTGCCAATCGGTTGTTTGTCCCCAAGGCAGCGAGGACCCAGGTCCTTCTGTGGGGGCACTCCTCTCGCCTCACCTGTCACCCGGGCGTAGGTCGCACCTTGGAGTTCATCCAGCGAAAACTCTGGTGGCCCACCATAAAAGAAGACGTTGCCACTTTCGTCAAGGCCTGTCCCGTGTGCTGCCAGGGCAAATCTTCTCACCTCCGCCTTCAAGGACTCCTTCACCCTTTATCTATTCCCCCCCGACCTTGGTCCCATATCATCGACAGGTTTTCTAAGGCGGCCAGGTTCGTCCCCTTGATTAAGTTACCTTCTGCCAAGGAAACGGCTGAGTTGGTAATTAACCATGTGCTCCGAGTCTTCGGCATTCCTCAAGATATGGTTTCTGACAGAGGTCCCCAGTTCGCCTCAAGGTTTTGGAAGGCCTTCTGCCAACTCATAGGGGCCACTGCCAGTCTATCTTCAGGGTACCACCCGGAGTCCAACGGCCAAACCGAGAGGATGAATCAAGAGCTGGAAGCCGCCCTCAGATGTCTGGCCTCCAACAACCTGTCCACATGGTCGTCCTTCATTGTTTGGGCCGAGTACGCACACAACACCTTGTGCTCCTCCTCCACTGGTATGTCCCCGTACGAGAGTCAGTTTGGCTATGCCCCTCCATTGTTCCCGGACCAGGAGGCAGAATTCGGCGTGCCTTCAGCCTTGAAGTTCATCAGACGCTGTCGGCTTACGTGGAGGAAGACCTGTCTTAATCTTCTGCTTTCCTCACAGCGGTACCGACGACAAGCCAACAGATGTCGCCGTCCCGGGCATACCCTGCGCCCTGGCCAGAGAGTCTGGCTCTCCACAAAAAAATTACCGCTACGGGTGGAGTCTCGCAAGCTGTCCCAGAAATACATCGGTCCCTTTAAGGTTGCCAGGAGAGTGAACCCCGTTACATATCGCCTGCACTTACCCAGATCCCTTAAGATGAATCCCACGTTTCACATTTCCTTATTTAAACCTGTTTTTTTTTTCTCCCCTTGTCCCGGCAGGCAGACCTCCCCCTCCGCCCCGTGTCATCGGAGGCCAGCCGGCTTATACCGTCCATCGGATACTGGATTCCCGCCGGGTGAAGCGGTCCTGGCAGTATCTGGTGGACTGGGAAGGCTACGGTCCCGAGGAGCGCTCCTGGGTTCCTGCCAAAGACATACTGGACCCTGACCTCATTCGGCAGTTCAGTTCAGTTTCCTCAGTTCTTTGCTCTGTGTTTGAATGTTAGCACCCAGCCCCAGCGATGCTGTGAACATTTGTTGCCCCAGTTGGACTCTCTTGTGGTAATCTGTTTTTGTTCTCGTTTTATTTATTTTTGATTATCTTTTGAGGCTTTTTCCTGCTGTACCTACCACCTTGTGGATTTACCTTTTGACTTGGATTACCTTTTTCTCTTGGAATTACTTTTGACGTTGTGGATTTATATTTTTGCCTGAAGAACTTTCCTTTTTACTTTATTTAAACACTGTCTCAAGTACTGCTGTGTCTGCCTCATCTTCTGGGTTCTGCCAACTATTAGTGGCTCAGTTTGCTAAGTGACTGTTTCTCACACCGGAGACCTGAGTTCGTAGCCGGGTCTTGACAGGAACTCCCTCAAGACTTTTGGGAAAGTGTCACATGTGCTCCCTCTCCGACCTCACCAGACTGCTAGTTATGGCGCACACCTGTCACCATCATTACGCGCACCTGCACGTCATCAGACTCACTTTCACTTCTCTGAATACCTTCCCTATATATGTCACTACCTTTGGTTTCTTCACCAGGTGTTATTGTTTCTATTCCTGTGTCATGTCTGTGCGTTGTTTGTGTTTCTTATTTTGTATTATGTTGTGTTTATTTATTAAAACACTGACTCCCTGAACTTGTTTCCTGACTCTCAGCTCACTCGTTACAGAAAGCATTCCTCATAAAGCTGGTTGAGAGAATGCCAAGAGTGTGCAAAGCTGTCATCAAAGCAAAGGGAGGCTACTTTGAAGAATCTAAAATATATTTGGATTTGTTTAACACTTTTTTGGTTACAACATGATTCCATCTGTGTTATTTCATAGTTTTGATGTCCTCACCATTATTCCACCATGTAGAAAATAGTAAAAATAAAGAAAAACCCTTGAATGAGTGTAAGGGTTGTTGTCGGGAGAAAGTGAGGAGGACCAAAGCGCAGCGTGGCAAGTGTTCATGATGATTTTTAATTAAAACTCAGAACACTAAACAATAAATGACAACGTGAATTTACAAAACCGAAACAGTACCGTGTGACCCAAACACTCACAGGAGCTGTATCGCACCGGGCTATGATGTATCGCACCGGGCTAAGCACGCGTACTGGGGACACCGTGCGCTCCACCGCATAACAAGGTGCCTGACCAGTAGGAAATCCTCTCTCTCCACGGTAAGCACGGGGAGTTGGCATAGGTCTCCTACCTGACTTCGCCACACTCCCCGTGTGCCTCCCCCCAATAAATTTTTGGGGATGCCTCTCGGGCATCCAGCCGCGCTGCCGTGCTGCCTCCTCATACCGGCGCCTCTCTGCTTTCGCTGCCTTCAGCTCTGCTTTTGGGCGGCGATATTCCCCTGGCTGTGCCCAGGGTCCTTTGCCGTCCAGAATCTCCTCCCAAGTCCCGTTCTCCAAATATCGCTGCCTCTCCTGAGGCAGCTCGTTACCACGCTTGCTTGGTCCTTTGGTGGTGGGTGTTTCTGTAACGATCTGGGTGTAGTGGGTGCGAAGTCAGGCGCAGGAAACGGAGAGTTCAAGGTAGTGCTCTTTAATGCACACACGGCGAACTTAGGCCACCCCACGAAACACTGGGCGCTCACAAAAACAAATGCCCCAAACACGGGGACTAAAACAGTCCAGCAAAACCCACGAACAGGAAAAAACACGTTCGTCTCAAACATGTATAAATGTCACACAAACCAAAAGTGAAACCCAGGCTACCTAAGTATGATTCTCAATCAGGGACAACAATTGACAGCTGCCTCTGATTGAGAACCATACTAGGCTGAACTCAAAAACCAACATAGAAAAACAAACAGACTCCCCACCCCAACTCACCCCCTGACCATACTAAAACAAAGACGAAAACAAAGGAACTAAGGTCAGAACGTGACAATGAGTAGTTGTGTCCAAACTTTTGACTCTTACTGTATATACTCTAAGTTGCATAGACTCACTCTGTGTATAATAATAGTGTTTAACATGATTTTTGAATGACTACCTAATTTCTGTACCTCACACATACAATTATATGTAAGGTCCCTCAGTCGAGCAGTGCATTTCAAACACAGATTCAACTACAAAGAGGTTTTCCAATGCCTTGCACCTATTGGTAGATGAGTAACATTTAAAAAGCAAACATTGAGTAGCCCTTTGAGCATGAGTATCCCTTTGAGCATATTAATTAAACTTTGGATGGTGTGTCAATAGAGTTTTGTGTTGCTTTCCCTGGCGTGACATTTTGATGACCATGTAAATCTCTCTCCGATTTTTATCAAAACATTCAGCTCTATTTACTCTGATTTGAAAATGCTAATTAGCATCAAAGTAGGCATCGTGCAAAACTACAAATCCCTGCAAGCTCCTGCACATCATCTCTAGCTGACAAACTTTCCTGACAGGTATTGTGTCAATTTAAAACTTGCACAAGACAGTTCACAGAACTGTCCATTTAAAGAAATGTATCCAATTGATTAATTTATACATTTAGCTAACATTAGATAGTTTATCCAGAGATTCTTACCTTTGCCTCGATTTAAGCAGTGAAAAAACTATTGGAACCATTTTCCTGTTTGACTTCTAGGTTTTATGGCTATTATGACTCATACTGTAGTACTCTATACACCCAGTCACTACAAAGATACATTAGGTATGCTTCCTAACTCAGATGCCAGAGAGGAAGGAAACCATTCAGAGATTTCACCATGAGACCAATAGAGACTTTAAAACAGTTACAGAGTGTAACAGCTATGATAGAGAACTGAGGATGGATCAACAGCATTGTAATTAATCCACAATACTAACCTAAATGACAGAGTGAAAGAAGGAAGCCTGTACAGAATAAAAATATTGAAAAAACATGCATCCTGTAACATGCATCCACATTTTGTAAAAATGTGGCAAAAAAATGAACTTCATGTCCTGAGTACAAAGTGTTATTTGTAAATGTCACACAGGAATATGGTGCAAATCTACCTTTGTGAAACCAGCTTTTGGTATATTAAGCTTCAACGTGGGTAGGCAGTATAACATTTGAGGTATTGGGTACATGGATCTGTTGGAATCTGACTGACAGACCTGTTTACACCTGATACCAAACCTTTATATGTAAGTTTTCCTAGGTCAGAACAGGATTTGCCTCTTTTTTTTTGTTTAAAATCTTGTAGCCCTTTCCTGGAGTCCAATGAACAAAGAGCCCTCTAGTGGCCTCATGAGTGGAATGCTAATAATATATTTCATAATTTCAGGATTAATATACATTTTAAAAATCTTAAAATGTGTTGTTTCTTTGTCAAATAGTTTTGTTATATTTCAGTCTTCTGTGTTGTATATAAAGTGTAATATTGCAAACTCAAAATCAGAATACATTTCAACTCTATATCTGACATGGTACATACAGGTGCCTTCTTTTTTTAAAGCCCACAACTATGTGTGAGGTGTATACTTTTGTTTATAAATAGATTGGTTTAAGACTAGCAAGAAACACTCTGCGCAAACCTGATTTAGCCCACTGCAGTAAAAGGTTAAATGTGCTATTGTTAATTAAATTGTGAATGCAGTATAATTTCAAGTAGTTTGAAATGTATTATTTCTTCTTTAAACTGAAACCCACAGAAGGCAGAACCAATTATGAATCATTTGTTTGTTCTTCCTGAGGAGCTGATGCAGATGATCACTGCAGCCTTCACGATGACCCACTTACAAGATAATAGCCACAATACTCAATCTGTGTCGTGTGAAGTAAGCCCTTGATAATTATTCTCCTTTCAACAGAAATGGGTGTAGGAAAACAGGAGATACACTACATGACAAAAAATATGTGTACTGATCACCTGCTCGTCGAACATCTTATTCCAAAATCATGGGCATTGATATGGAGTTGGACCCCGCTTTGCTGCTATAACAGCCTCCACTCTTCTGGGAATGCTTTTCACTAGATTGCTGTGGGGACTTGCTTCAGCCACAAGAGCATCAGTGAGGTTGGGCTCTGATGTTCGACTCCAATTCATCCCAAAGGTGTTCAATGGGGTTGAGGTCAGGGCTCTGTGCAGGCCAGTCAAGTTCTTCCACACTGATCTTGACAAACCATTTCTGTATTGACCTCGCTTTGTGCACGGGAGCATTGTCATGCTGAAACAGGAAAGGGCCTTCCCCAAACTGTTTCTACAAAGTTGAAGCACAAAATCGACTAGAATGTAATTTTACGCGTTAAGATTTCCCTTCACTTGAACTAAGGGGCCTAGCCCGAACCATGAAAAACAGCCCAGACCATTATTCCTACTCCACCAAACTTTACAGTTGGCACTATGCAATGGGGCAGGTAGTGTTATCCTGGCATCCGCCAAACCCAGATTTGTCCGTCGGACAGCCAGATGGTAAAGCGTGATTCATCACTCCGGAGAACGTGTTTCCACTACTCCAAAGTACAATGGTGGCGAGCTTTACATTGTGCATGGTGATTAGGCTGTGCGGCTGTTCGGCCATGGAAACCCATTTCATGAAGCTCCCGACAAACAGTTGTTGTGTTAACCTTGCTTCCAGAAGCAGTTTGGAACTCGGTAGTGAATGTTGCAACCGAGGACAGGCGATTTATACTCACTACGCTCTTCAGCACTCAGCGGTCCCGTTCTGTGAGCTTGTGTGGCCTACCACTTTGAGGCTGAGCCGTTGTTGCTCCTAGAAGTTTCCACTTCACAATAACAGCACATACAGTTGACCGGGGCAGCTCAAGCAGGGCAGAAATTTGACTAACTGACCTGTTGGAAAGATGGCATCCTATGACAATGCCACATTTAAATTCACTGAGCTCTTATAGATGGCTATTCTACTACCAATGTATACCTATGGAGATTGCCTGGCTGTGTACTTGATTTTATACACCTGTCAGCAATGGGTGTTGCTGAAATAGCCAAATCCACTAATTTGAAGGGGTGTCCATATACTTTTGTATATATAGCGTATTTCATAAAACACTTCAATTAACTTAAGACTACATTATAGCTTGCTGCATTAACATAAAATCTATCACAGACCATTCCCATATCGCTGCGTCTACTTCTCAGCCAGGAGTAACTTGTGTTGTAACCTTGTTTTACCTTTCCCTTCTCAGTGCTTTGGGGGGGGACATAGGTTCTCCAGAGTGATCACATAGTATTGTGAGGCAGTTCATGCATGGTTGAAGCGTCACTTCCCATACCTGAAGATAAAGCAGAGGAGTCTCAAGGCCTGTCTGCACACTCTCTGAACTCTCCTCTACAAAGACACACACCAAAAACAGTCACATCTTTGAGAGAGCAAAGCGATGTGTTCTTGTGTCCACCAAAACACCCAGTCTCACTTTAATCTCCTAATACGTTTCTTTCCCCGGTGCATTTATTTGATATTTCTTGGAGTGGGCGATCCCTCTGATCATCTGGTTGTACTACCTGTGGATTATACTACAAAGCCTCTTTAAAGTCTTTGCAAAGCCACGCGAATAATAAGCCATTTGGTCTTAAGAACAGTGGAGCTGAACTGAAACATTCCTTCGGGACTGCAGAAAAGTACCTTCTCGCAGATACAGTCTGTTCAAAGATATACTGTATGTATGATTTATCTTAAAGAGATAGTTCACTTCAAGTTACAACTAAAGACCACTCAAAAATCAACTCCGCCGGGTGATCAGACCTCTTGATTGGTCTGATAGAGACTTGCCCATGTCCCATGCCACCTGTTGTGTAGATCTAGTGCTATACCTCAATGCCAAATGGACAGAAAGGCACCATCTAATTAAATCAATTTAGATCCTGCTATCTCTCAAATTATTTTGGCATTTGGTTAGCCTATATACATGTACACTCCCCTACATACAGTTAAAGTCGGAAGTTTACATACACTTAGGTTGAAGTCATTATAAATTGTTTTTCAACCACTCCACAAATTTCTTGTTAATTAACAAACTATAGTTTTGGTAAGTCGGTTAGGACATCTACTTTGTGCATGACACAAGTCATTTTTCCAACAATTGTTTACAGACAGATTATTTCACTTGTAATTCACTGTATCACAATTCCAGTGGGTCAGAAGTTTACATACACTAAGTTGACTGTGCCTTTAAACAGCTTGGAAAATTCCAGAAAATGATGTCATGGCTTTAGAAGATTCTGATAGGCTAATTGACATCATTTGAGTCCATTGGAGGTGTACCTGTGGATGTATTTCAAGGCCTACCTTTAAACTCAGTGCCTCTTTGCTTGACATCACGGGAAAATCTAAAGAAATCAGCTAGACTTCAGAAAAAAATTGTAGACCTCCACAAGTCTTGTTCATCCTTGGGAGCAATTTCCAAACGCCTGAAAGTACCACGTTCATCTGTACAAACAATAGTGCGCAAGTATAAACACCATGGGACCAAGTTGCCGTCATACCGCCCTGGAAGGAGACGTGTTCTGTCTCCTAGAGATGAACGTACTTTGGTGCAAAAAGTGCAAATCAATCCCAGAACAACAGCAAAGGGCCTTGTGGAGATGCTGGAGGAAACAGGTACAAAAGTATCTATATCCACAGTAAAACAGGTCCTATATCGACATAACCTGGAAGGCCTCTCAGCAAGCAAGAAGCCACTGCTCTAGAAACCGCCATCACAAAGCCCTGACCTCATTCCTATAGAATATTTGTCGGCAGAACTGAAAAAGCGGATGTGAGCAAGGTGTCCTACTAACCTGACTCAGTTACACCAGCTCTGTCAGGAGGAATCGGCCAAAATTCACCCAACTTATTGTGGGAAGCTTGTGGAAGACTACCTGAAATGTTTGACCTAAGTTAAACAATTTAAAGGCAATGCTACCAAATACTAATTGAGTGTATGTAAACGTCTGACCCACTGGGAATGTGATGAAAGAAATAAAAGCTGAAAAAAGTAATTCTCTCTACTATTATTCTGACATATAACATTCTTAAAATATAGTGGTGATCCTAACTGACCTAAGACAGGGAATTTACTAGGATTAAATGTCAGGAATTGTGAAACTGAGTTTAAATGTATTTGGCTAAGGTGTATGTAAACTTCTGACTTTAACTGTATTATGTGACTTATTATTTTAAGCACATTTTAACTCATTAACTTATTTAGGCTTGCCATAACAAAGGGGTTGAATACTTATTGACTTGGACGTTTCAGGTTATAATTTTTTATTAATTTTTAAAAATCTCTGAAAATGTCATTCCACTTTGACATAATGGGATATTGTGTGTAAGCATGCGACACGAAAATCTAATTTAATAGATTTTAAATTCAAGTTGTAACACAACAAAATGTGGAAAAAGTCAAGGGGTGTGAGTACTTTCTGTATTTGACAGCAAATAATGGCATCATTTCTGCCAATTATATACTGAAAATAAACTTAAACACAACATGTTTATGCATGATATGCAACTGCTCAGGGAAGTCAGGAACCAATACACGCACTCAGTCAGGAAAGCAAAGGCTAGCTTTTTCAAGCAGAAATTCGCATCCTGTAGCTCTAACTCCAAAAAGTTTTGGGACACTGTAAAGTCCATGGAGAACAAGAGCACCTCCTCCCAGCTGCCCACTGCACTGAGGCTAGGTAACACGGTCACCACTGATAAATCCATGATAATCGGAAATTTCAATAAGCATTTCTCAACGGCAGGCCATGCCTTCCTCCTGGCTACTTCAACCCCGGCCAACAGCTCCGCCCTGCTCAAGGTACTAAACGATATCATAACCACCATCGATAAAAGACAGTACTGTGCAGCCGTCATCATCGACCTGGCCAAGGCTTTTGACTCTGTCAATCACCGTATTCTTATCGGCAGACTCAATAGCCTTGGTTTTTCTAATAACTGCCTCGCCTGGTTCACCAACTACTTTGCAGACAGAGTTCAGTGTGTCAAATCAGAGGGCATGTTGTCCAGACCTCTGGCAGTCTCTATGGGGGTACCACAGGGTTCAATTCTCAGGCCAACTCTTTTCTCTGTATATATCAATGATGTCGCTCTTGCTGCGGGCGATTCCCTGATCCACCTCTACGCAGATGACACCGTTCTGTATACTTCTGGCCCTTCCTTGGACACTGTGCTAACAAACCTCCAAATGAGCTTCAATTTCATACAACACTCCTTCCGTGGCCTCCAACTACTCTTAAATGCTCGCTGCCCGCACCCGCCCGCCTGACTAGCATCACCACCCTGGACGGTTCCGACCTAGAATATGTGGACAACTATAAATACCTAGGTGTCTGGCTAGACTGTAAACTCTCCTTCCAGACTCATATTAAACATCTCCAATCCAAAGTCAAATCTAGAATCGCCTTTCTATTTTGCAACAAAGCCTCCTTCACTCACGCCGCCAAACTTACCTCGTAAAACTGACTATCCTACCGATCCTCGACTTCGGCGATGTCATCTACAAAATAGTTTCCAATACTCTACACAGCAAACTGGATGCTGTCTATCACAGTGCCATCCGTTTTGTTACCAAATCACCTTATACCACCCACCACTGCGACCTGTATGCTTGGCCGCCTTTCCTTCCAGTTCTCTGCTGCCAGTGACTGGAACGAATTGCAAAAATCGCTGAAGTTGGAGACTTATATTTCCCTCACCAACTTTAAACATCAACTATCTGAGCAGCTAACAGATCGCTGCAGCTGTACATAGTCCATCTGTAAATAGCCCACCCAATCTACCTAGCTCATCCCCATACTGTTTTTATTTTATTTACTTGTCTGCTCTTTTGCACACCAGTCTCTACTTGCACATCATCATCTGCTCATTTATCACTCAGTGTTAATCAGTGTTAATCTGCTAAATTGTAATTATTCGCTCCTATGGCCTATTTATTGCCTACCTCCTCATGCCTTTTGCACACACTGCATATAGACTTTCTTTTTTCTACTGTGTCATTGACTTGTTTATTGTGTTATTGGCTTGTTTATTGTTTACTCCATGTGTAACTCTGTGTTGTTGTCTGTGTCACACTGCTTTGTTTTATCTTGGCCAGGTCGCAGTTGTAAATGAGAACTTGTTCTCAACTAGCCTACCTGGTTAAATAAAGGTTAAATAAAATTAAAAACATTTTTGTGCAGTTTTGTCGCACAACACCTACAGCTTCTCGCACAACTACGACAGCTTTAAAACATTTTTGAGGGACCGCGCAATTGGCATGCTGCCTGCAGGAACGTCCACCAGAGCTGTGGCCAGATAATTGAATGTTCATTTCTCTACCATAAGCCGACTTCAATATCGTTTTACAGAATTTGGCAGTACGTCCAACCGGCCTCACAAATGCAGACTAAGTGTAACCAAGCCAGTCTAGGATCTCCACATCCGGCTTCTTCACCTACGGGATCATCTGAGGGGGCGCTGAGGAGTATTTCTGTCTGTAATATAGCTGGGCCTGGCTCCCAAGTGGGTGAGCCTATGCCCTCTCAGGCTGCGCCATTACCCAGTCATGTGAAATCCATAGGTTAGGGCCTAATTCATTTATTTAAATTGACTGATTTCCTTATACGAACTGTAACTCAGTAAAATCTTTGAAATTGTTGCATGTGGCGTTCATATTTTTGTTCAGTATATATTTACCTCCACACTGAAAGTTTGATCAATAATACTAGAGGGAGCGTGTCTTTCTTGCCGAATAACCTGATTTAAACCAAGGGAAATTGATTGAGCAGGGGAAAAACGCTTTTTTCAGTTTGCACTGGTTTCAACTTGGAGAGCTTTGGCACTGATTATTCCAAGCAATAAGGGAGAGTGGTCAGAGAGGAAAGAGGTGAAGAAAGAGGTGAAGAAGAAAAATAAGAAAGCAACAGAGGCTAAATAGAACACATCAGATTTAGAATTGAAAGGAGATGGAAGAGAGAAAGCAGGTTGAGGGTAAACGAAAGGATGATGAGAGAAAGCAGGTTGAGGGTAAATGAAAGGATGATGAGAGAAAGCAGGTTGAGGGTAAATGAAAGGATGATGAGAGAAAGCAGGTTGAGGGTAAATGAAAGGATGATGAGAGAAAGCAGGTTGAGGGTAAATGAAAGGATGATGAGAGAAAGCAGGTTGAGGGTAAATGAAAGGATGATGAGAGAAATGTGTTGTGCAGGGATCATTGCAGACAGACACAGGGAGTCTGTGTTCATGCTTGCTATATGCAGTCAATCTACAGTTATACTTACTTCAAGGACAACACACACTTGACAACTGTGTCTAGTGTTAGCGTTATATGGGTCTCTTTTACATGATTGCATGAAGACATGTTGTGTCAGGACAACACAGTAATTCAACTGTTTATGCACATGAAACATAGGAAATATATTTTTAAACAAGCCACTTGCTCTAGCCTCAGATTTCCTTCCTTTCCATCGGTTCTTGTTTTCTGTGAATGACTAATATATTCATCTTAAGTACATATTCTCTAGCCTGGCAACCAGACTGATTCTGTATTCAAGTCGCCTACACTGTGCCTTGTTTTGTAAAATATGTCCACACGTCTCCCTAAAGCACTCTGGCAGACATGCTTGTTATTTCCTCCCACAACAGTGGGAGGATGAGTCAGAGTGTTACATCCGTGAAAACAAGAAACACTCACTATAAGTACTGGGAATTATCATTATGGACTATGGATCTGTCTCCCTCTGTTCCCACGTAGGTTAGTATGTATGTTTGTAACACATGATATATCAGACACCACTAGACCGATGTTTACGAAACTTGGGTGAAGAATACGGCATTCACATTGATTGGCCCAAGAGGGGCACTGTAGTAACTGAAATGCCAAACTTTGAGCAAGCATATATCTTGCACAGTTTGCGCTACAGTCATGACATTTTATACATGTATGCATCTCCTCATGAGAAACAAGTTTCCTATAAGGATCTATAAGATCCGCCCATTCACAAAAATGTTGAAAGGGTGTGTAGACTATCTATACACAATGCAATTCTATACAGATACAGTTGACAATTAATCTTTTTGGCAATGTTTTTATTTGTATATATTTTTCAGGAATAATCACATGTAATGTCCCCCACAATGAAATCTGTCTCCGTACTATGGATCTGATGAAGACAAAGAGGCCGTGCTCTTGTGCGTTCGTTTGTGCGTTAGACAGACACCACTTGCCCCATTTTGACTAAACTCAGGTGAATGATGCATTTTGCCATGGAGATCCGACATATAAAACGTAAATTATGGTGGCTCCTACAGGGAATGAAGATGAACTATTAATTTGATCCAATTGATAGAAGATTGAATTGATTGCCTTATTATGGAGGCAGGGTTACTATTGCCATAAATCATCTTAACCGTCAAGTCCCCTATTTAGGGGACTTTGACCAGTTCCGGAACGGTTCCAGATCTTTTTTCTGTGTACAGTGCACTCTGTGAAAGGTGCTTTACACTCCCTAAAAGCGATGGTTGTTCCAATTCATATACGCTATTGCAAGCGCAGCTTCACAGAGACAGGAAATTGTCCATTTGTACAGGGAGTGACATGTTTTGGCCTATCCAGACAAAACAATTTATTGTGCCTGTGACCTTGTAGCTGTGCTTGCAATAGCGCATACGAAACAGGAGACCCGAGCGGATGCAACAATTTACGTTTTTATCTTGCTCTGATGGACTGATAGCTCTCAACAAGAAAAAATGCGAAATCATTTAGTAGAGTTGAAAAAAGAGACCACGTTCTCTTGGTAACAGACGGACAAAATCATATTGTGCTTAAAGCTTGTTGTAACAAGTCTGCACACATTTGAATAGTGTATCTGAGTCAGAGGAAGTTTGGCAGAAATGTCTCTGCAGTCAGTTATATGAAATGGTACTTATATTGTTCTCTCTAAGTATGATCATACTATATTTATTTTACATTTATAGGAAAGGTGAAATCTTATAATAAGTCATTTATAATTTGATTGTTACTACATATATTTAGAAACCATGTCTGAAATTTCAAGACCTATTGCCCCACTTTTGTTGAATAATATTTGTACTATGTACTTGAGCTTGTGCCCTCAATAGTGAGAACAAGTCAGCAATTTATAAAAAATGTTCCAGACCTTTCTCAAACTATGCAGCATTACCAGTTATTGTTTATGGCCATCTCATGAAAAACTATAACTTTTTTGCAGAAATTAAAAATGTTCCATGATGTTCAAGAGGGCCATGAGAGCCAACCTATGCTTGATCAGAAAAGGTGGTTGGAGGCGCTGTATGGGTGGTGTGAGGCAATTGCAGAACCTCTGGAGGCACACAGAGGCCAAATTGAGCTCCATACTACATTGCCATGTGCCTCTCATATTATACAGGAAGGTCCTGTATAAACACAAAACTCACTTCCTTGACAACTTCCTTCACAGCAGCTCTGCGCTGCTCAGCGAAGCGCAAGATGTATGAATTCCCTGACTTCTACAGAGGCCATATCACCTTAAAACTGTACGGCCAATGCAGACGTCAGATTGACCATGCAGATTTTTTTATTCACTCACTGCCCATTAACAATGTATATTACTGTTGACACAGAGAGGATAAACACAACCAGGGCCTGATCACATGATGGCAGATACCTATTCATACTGTAAATCTTTAAATGTATTAACATTTTACATTTGGTAACAATGTCAATTCGCTCTCTCTCCGTCTCTCATCCATCTCTCATTAGACATAAAGTAAGATTAGCCGCACGCAACAGGGGAAGGAAAAGTGTCAAACTGTCTCTGTAATTTGAGGAGAAGATTAGGATTAGTTATTACATGTTTCAATCTGATTTTGAACTACCTTCTCCATAGCCGTCCCATCAACTTTGACATATTCAGTGAAACTTGCATATTCAGTGAAACTTGCATATTCAGTGAAACTTGCATATTCAGTGAAACTTGCATATTCAGTGAAACTTGCATATTCAGTGAAACTTGCATATTCAGTGAAACTTGCATATTCAGTGTTGGACCATTGTGTATTTTCCTTAAACACTGTTTGAACTGTGCACCAAAAAACAAACATATGGCACACATTTTACCCTCAAGCTATAGACCGGGGTTATCCCCCTGCCATTTATCACCACTTACCTTTCAAGTGCCATTGACTCTATTGACAGTAATGAAAAATGATGTGGACTTTGGGGCATCGACACAACCTACTCTGTACGTTATACTGTATGTGTTGCTCTTATCTCAGCATCGACTAATTTAACCTTTGTCACTGACTCAATCTCTATTCCTATTGCATACATACTGTATGTCAAATCCCATCAACTGCAATGGCCAATTGCACTTGTACAGTATTGAGTATATTTCCTCAACCTAAAACAATAGGATTCTTTCCAAGCAACTCATACCACAGTCTCATAATATCAAAACCCACTCACACCTTGCTTGCCATTGCCACAGAGGTATTATTACATGAACTGGAGGTGTACAAAGAGAAAAGATAAGAGCAAACAGAAAATAGGATAACAACCCAGTCATTTTCTTAATGGTGCCGGGCTCATACCCTGCTACCAGGCTGTCAGAAGTAGCCCAAAACCAGGTGTGACGGACCATTTCCTCTCCCATCACTGTCTGTGAACCCAGATACTGGTGCGTAACCTTTTTACTATTCTTAGAAGCTGCTGGGCTGGCAGGATTTTAATTAAAGCTGAGTAAATTGATGTCTGTGGACTGCAACAGTGTTTTCTTGTTGCTTTCGTTGCTTGGACACTTAATCAGTGCCTGTCATGGCGAGCAGGGGTCATATCCACTGCAATTTATCAATGGCAGCACAACACTCCAAGCAGGTCGACCACCACTCAGTGACCCCCCCACCCTCAATCATCCAAAACATTTCTGGGCAGTTTCTTTATTGTCCAAATCATCAGGTGGTCTACGTGAACTGTCCATGCCAACGTGGCAACATTCATTTAGTAGCCATGAAGTGCTATGAAAGGCTGGTCATGGCTCACATCAACATCATCCTCCCGGACACCCTAGACCCACTCCAATTCGTATACCGCCCCAACAGATCCACAGATGACGCAATCTCAATCACACTACTTTCTCACCTGGATAAAAGGAACACCTACAGTTGAAGTTGAAGTTTACATACACCTAGCCAAATACATTTATTAAACTCAGTTTTTCACAATTCCTGACATTTAATCCTAGTAAAAATTCGCTGTCTTAGGTCAGTAGGATCACCACTTTATTTTAATAATGTGAAATGTCAGAATAATAGTAGAGAGAATTATTTATTTCAGCTTGTATTTCTTTCATCACATTCCCAGTGGGTCAGAAGTTTACATACACTCAATTAGTGTTTGGTAGCATTGCCTTTAAATTGTTTAACTTGGGTCAAACATTTTGTGTAGCCTTCCACACACTTCCCACAATAAGTTGGGTGAACTTTGGCCCATCCCTCCTGACAGAGCTGGTGTAACTGAGTCAGGTTTGTAGGCCTCCTTGCTCGACACGCTTTTTCAGTTCTGCCCAAAAATGTTCAGGGCTTTGTGATGGCCACTCCAATACCTTGACTTTGTTGTCCTTAAGCCATTTTGCCATAACTTTGGAAGTATGCTTGGGGTCATTGTCCATTTGGAAGACCCATTTGCGACAAAGCTTTAACTTCCTAACTGATGTCTTGAGATGTTGCTTCAATATATCCACATACTTTTCTTTCCTCATGTTTCCATCTATTTTGTGAAGTGCACCAGTCCCTCCTGCAGCAAAGCACCCCCACCACATGATGCAGCCACCCCTGTGCTTCATGGTTGGGATGGTGTTCTTCGGCTTGCAAGCATCCCCCTTTTTCCTCCAAACATAACGATGGTCATTATGGCCAAACAGTTCTATTTTTGTTTCATCAGACCAGAGGGCATCTCTCCAAGAAGTACGATCTTTGTCCCCATGTGTACAGTAGTTGCAATCCGTAGTCTGGCTTTTTTATGGCGGTTTTGGAGCAGTGGCTTCTTCCTTGCTGAGTGGCCTTCCAGGTTATGTCGATATAGGACTTGTTTTACTGTGGATATAGATACTTTTGTACCTTTTTCCTCCAGCATCTTCACAAGGTCATTTGCTGTTTTTCTGGGATTGATTTGCACTTTTCGCACCAAAGTACGTTCATCTCTAGGAGACAGAACGCGTCTCCTTCTTGAGCGGTATGATGGCTGCGTGGTCCCATGGTGTTTATACTTGCATACTATTGTTTGACCAGATGAACGTGGTACCTTCAGGCGTTTGGAAATTGCTCCCAGGATGAATCAGACTTGTGGAGGTCTTGTCACGACTTCCGCCGAAGTCGGCTCCTATCCTTGTTCGGGTGGCGTTTGGCGATCAACGTCACCGGCTTTCTAGCCATCACCGCTCCATTTTTCATATATTCATTTGTCTTGTCTTGTTTTCATACACACCTGGTTTTCATTTCCCCAATCAATCTACTTGTATTTGACCCTCTGTTTCCCATCATGTTTTGTGTGTAATTGTTTTCATGTCAAGTGATGTTCATTTAGCGCTTTACTTTAGTGTTCTATTTTTTGATCGTGTTTGTTTTGTTGTGCTCCTGGTTTGGAACTATAATAAAGTGCACTTTATTTATCATACTCTGCTCTCCTGCACCTGACTTCGCCTTCATACACATCTTGACAGGTCTAATATTTTTTTTCTGAGGTCTTGGCTGATTTCTTTTGATTTTCCAATAATGTCAAGCAAAGAGGCACTGAATTTGAAGTTAGGCCTTGAAATAAATACACAGGTACACCTCCAATTGGCTCAAATTATGTCAATTAGCCTATCAGAATCTTCTAAAGCCATGACATAATTTTCTGGAATTTTCCAAGCTGTTTAAAGGCACAGTCAACTTAGTGCATGTAAACTTCTGACCCACTGGAATTGTGATACAGTGAATTATAAGTTAAATAATCTGCCTGTAAACAATTGTTGGAAAAATGACTTGTGACATGCACAAAGTAGATGTCTTAACCGCCTTGCCAAAACTATAGTTTGTTAACAAGAAATTTGTGGAGTGGTTGAAAAACGAGTTTTAATGACTCCAACCTAAGTGTATGTAAACTTCCGACTTCAACTGTCTGTGAGAATGCTGTTCATCGACTACAGCTAAGCGTTCAACACCATAGTGCCCACAAAGCTCATCACTAAGCTAAGGACTTTGGGACTAAACACCCCCTTCTGCAATTGGATCCTGGACTTCCTGATGGGCCGCCCTGGTGGTAAGAGTAGGCAACAACACTTCTGCCATGCTGATTCTTAACACTGGGGCCCATCAGGGGTGTGTACTTAGTCCCACCTGTATTCCCTGCTCACCCTCAACTGCATGGCCAAACACGACTCCAACACCGTCATTAAGTTTGCTGATGACACAACAGTGGTAGGCCTGATCACCGACAACGATGAGACAGCCTATAGGGAGCAGGTCAGAGAACTGACAGTGTGGTGCCAGGACAACAACCTCTCCCTCAATGTGCGCAAGACAATGGAGCTGATCGTGGACTACAGGAAAAGGTGGGCCGAACAGGCCACCACTAATATAGACGGGGCTGTAGTGGAGAGGGTTGAGAGTTTCAAGTTCCTTGGTGTCCACATCACCAATGAACTATCATGATCCAAACACACCAAGACAGTTGTGAAGAGGGCACAACAAAACATTTTCCCCCTCAGGAGATTGAAAAGATTTGGCATGGGCCCCCAGATTCTCCAAAGTTTCTACAGCTGTGCCATCGAGAGCATCCTGACCGGTTGCATCACCACCTGGTTTGGCAACTGCTCGGCATCTGACCGTAAGGCACTACAGAGGGTAGTGCGAACGGCCCAGTACATCAAGCCAAGCTTCCTGCCATCCAGCACCTATTTAATAGTCGGTGTCAGAGGAAAGTTCATAAAATTGTCAGAGACTCCAGTCACCCAAGTTATAGACTGTTTTCTCTGCTACTGCACGACAAGCAGTACGGGAGCGCCAAGTCTAGGACCAAAAGGCTTACTCATTTAAGGGTTTTTCTTTATTTTTACTATTTTCTACATTGTAGAATAATAGTGAAGACATCACAACTAGGAAATAACACATATGGAATCATGTAGTAACTCAAAATGTGTTAAACAAATCCAAATATATTTTAGATGTTACATTTTTCGAAGTAGCCACCCTTTGCCATGATGACAGCTTTGTGCACTCTTCACAGTCTTTCAATCAGTTTCACCTGGAATGTTTCCACATATGATGAGCACTTTCTCATAATCCAAGTTTACATGTACATACTGTATCTACCTCAAGTACTTCAGTGTCCCTGCACATTGTACATTTTTTACTGATACTGACCCTGTATACACAGTGTACAAAACACCATCCTAATATTGAGTTGCACCACCTTTTGCCCTCAGAACAGCCTCGATTTGTCATCTACAAGGTGTCGAAAGCGTTCCGCAGGGATGCTGGCCCATGTTGACTGCAATACTTCCCACAGTTGTGTCAAGTTGGCTGGATGTCTTTTGGGTGGTGGACCATTCTTGATACACACAGGATACACGCTGTTGAGAGTGAAAAACCCAGCAGCCTTGCAGTTCATGACACACTCAAACCATTGCGCCTGGCACCTGCTACCATAGTGCGTTCAAAGGCACTTAAATATTTTGTCTTGCCCATTCACCCTCTGAATGGCACACATACACAATCCATGTCTCAATTGTCTCAAGGCTTAAAAATCCAATATTGAATATTCCACTGGTGGGAAGGACTTTCAAGTTAGGCATGTCAATGTACCTGTGCACGTGACAAATAAAACGTGAAACTTGAGAATCTACAGCCATGTCCTTGGCAGCACTCTAACATAATTGCTATTGAGCTCCCTGAGGGTGGGATTGTAGTAGACAGTGCCTAGCCCACTTATCTGGATGCAAATTGATTTCTTTGGCTACGATTAAAGAAGTATACTGGTACGAAGCAGTCCCTTATCAGCTCCCTTCTTTCAAAATGCCTTCAAGTTCACAAGTGGTTGTCACAGTCATTATGAAGGATGGGGTTGGAGGACTGAAACTGTCTCTGTCTGACTTGTCTCCCACTGCAGTCTAATCTCTCTTAAGGATTCACTCTCTGAACAGACACACTGAGCAGGCAGAGCTGAAAAACCAACAACAGAAAAGCAGATCGATGAGGAAAATCAAAAAATATAATGAAACAGCTGTATCATTTTTTTTTCTGGAAGCAACACTTTAGCAAGGATCTTTTCACTTTGAGAACATAATAATGGTGCTATGAACCTTTGAACAGATGCTGCTGGTGAGTCACCATGTAGTGCTTTGTTTTTGTTGTCTTTTATAATTTGACATGAAGTTGCTCATGGCAAAGACTAAATTCCCATCACTGACTCACAATAGCTGCAGGATGACTGCTATCACCAACTGTAGGCATTCATAGAAATTGGTGGCAGATTTCCTACATCAGAAAGGAAAAGTGGAACTCAATGAAAGAGAACCACTTCCAGACAGGTAATTGTGTTTTGACGAATGGGACGTTGAAATAAAATTGTTAAAAAATGGAAGCTTTGCATTCAAATTGGCATCATTAGAAGAATGCAAAATGAAATTGGGTCACACTTTATTTGGATAGTCCAGATTTTCCATCTGTAGATTCTCTAAAGATGGTCATACTATCAACAAACTATCTGTTGATAAGCAACTGCTTGCTAATGTTACGTTTAGGTTAAAAATAAGGGCTACGGTAAAGGTTAGGGCTAGGGTAAGGGTTAAGTTTAGGGTTAGGATAAGGGTTATGGTTAAGGTTAGAGTTAGGGTTAGTAGATAGTTAGTTGAAATGTTACTGATAGTCTGTAGCGCACAGTCATGACTTCCCAGCTAGCAAATAAAGTTCTGAGAACCATATGTCTCTTAGAGCTTGGTGAAAGTGTGGTTGTCCTATGGATATTCTGCATACAACCTTCCCACAATGTTCTGGGAATGGTGCATGATACCTAGCTAGCGCATAACATTCAGAGAGCCATATCTTTCTTAGGTAGGAATTTCAGTACTTCAGCATAATGTTTCCTACAGGCTTCCTCATGGTTCCATTTAATGTAATGTTCTCAAATTGTTCAGAGAATGCTAAGAAACAACATTCTTTGTGGGAATTTCAGTACTTCAGCATAATGTTTTCTGCAGGTTATGTCATGGTTCTGTTTAGTCATATTCTCAGAACATTAAGAAAACGCTCCATAAAAACCACAAGAAGACATTAGTAATTGTCACGTTCTGACCTCTATTTCCTTTGTTTTTGTATTTATTTAGTATGGTCAGGGCGTGAGTTGGGTGGGCAGTCTATGTTTGTTTTTCTATGTTTTGGGTCAGTTCTATGTTTTCGGCCTAGTATGGTTCTCAATCAGAGGCAGGTGTCATTAGTTGTCTCTGATTGAGAATCATACTTAGGTAGCCTGGGTTTCACTGTTTGTTTGTGGGTGATTGTTCCTGTTTTTGTGTTTGCACCAGACAGGGCTGTTTTGAGTTCTCACGTTTCTTGTTTTGTTTTTCGTTAGTTTGTTCATGTATAGTGTCGTCAATAAATATAATGAACAACCACCACGCTGCGCTTTGGTCCGCTTCTCTTCATCCTACAGACGAACGTCGTTACAGAATCACCCACCACAACAGGACCAAGCGGTGTGGTAATGGGCAAAGGAAAAAGCAGCAGCAGGAGCAGCGCGAGGAGGTATGGACATGGGAGGACGAACTAGACGGTAAAGGACCTTGGGCTCAGCCAGGAGAGTATCGCCGCCCCAAGGAAGAACGGGAGGCGGCGAAAGCGGAGAGGCGCTGGTATGAGGAGGCAGCGCGGCGTCGTGGATGGAAGCCCGGGAGTCAGCCCCAAAAATTTCTTGGGGGGGGGGCTAACAGGGAGTATGGCTACGCCAGGTAGGAGACCTGAGCCAACTTCCTGTGGTTACCGGGGGGCTAGAGAGACCGGGCAGGCACCGTGTTATGCTGTGGAGCGCACGGTGTCCCCAGTGCGGGTGCACAGCCCGGTGCGGTACATTCCAGCTCCGCGTATCGGCCGGGCTAGAGTGGGCATCGAGCCAAGTGCCATGAAGCCGGCTCTACGCATCTGGTCTCCAGTGCGTCTCCTTGGGCCGGCTTACATGGCACCAGCCTTGCGCACGGTGTCCCCGGTTCGCCTGCATAGCCCAGTGCGGGCTATTCCACCTCGCCGCACTGGCAGGGCGACCGGGACCATTCAACCGGGTAAGGTTGGGCAGGCTCGGTGCTCAAGAGCTCCAGTGCGCCTGCACGGCCCGGTCTATCCGTCACCACCTCCACACCCCAGCCCTCCGGTGGCAGCTCCCCGTACCAGGCTGTCTCTCCGGCCCATCCGTCCAGAGCCTTCCTCCTCTCCAGCGCTGCCGGAGTCTCCCGCCTCTCCGGCGCTACCAGAGCCTTCCTCCTCTCCAGCGCTGCCGGAGTCTCCCGTCTGTCCGGCGCCTCTGCCGGAGTCTCCCGTCTGTCCGGCGCCGCTGCCGGAGCCTCCCGCCTGTCCGGCGCCTCTGCCGGAGCCTCCCGCCTGTCCGGCGCCTCTGCCGGAGCCTCCCGCCTGTCCGGCGCCTCTGCCGGAGCCTCCCGCCTGTCCGGCGCCTCTGCCGGAGCCTCCCGCCTGTCCGGCGCCTCTGCCGGAGCCTCCCGCCTGTCCGGCGCCTCTGCCGGAGCCTCCCGCCTGTCTGGCGCCTCCGCCTGCGCCGCCCGTCTGCCCGGCGCCGCCAGCGCCGCCCGTCTGCCCAACGCCGCCAGCGCCGCCCGTCTGCCCAGCGCCGCCAGCGCCGCCCGTCTGCCCAGCGCCGCCAGCGCCGCCCGTCTGCCCAGCGCCGCCAGCGCCGCCCGTCTGCCCAGCGCCGCCAGCGCCGCCCGTCTGCCCAGCGCCGCCAGTGCCGCCCGTCTGCCAGGAGCCGCCAATGCCGCCCGTCAGCCAGGGGCCGCCAGTGCCGCCCGTCAGCCAGGGGCCGCCAGTGCCGCCCGTCAGCCAGGGGCCGCCAGTGCCGCCAGTCAGCCCAGCGCCAGCGCCGCCAGTCAACCAGGGGCCGCCAGTGCCGCAAGTCAGCCAGGGGCCGCCAGTCAGCCAGGGGCCGCCAGTCAGCCAGGGGCCGCTAGAGCCCCTCTGTCCCGAGCAGCTGCCCCTCTGTCCCGAGCAGCTGCCCCTCTGTCCCGAGCAGCTGCCCCTCTGTCCCGAGCTGCTGCTTCACCTCTGTCCCGAGCAGCCCCTCTGTCCAGTGGGGTCATTGAGAGGGGTGGGCATGGGGAGTAAGCCACGGAGGTGGACAATACGGCGGACTAAGACAATGGCGAAGTGGGGTCCGCGTCCCGCGCCAGAGCCGCCACCGCGGACAGACGCCCACCCAGACCCTCCCCTATAGGTCAAGGTTTTGCGGCCGGAGTCCGCACCTTTGGGGGGGGGGTACTGTCACGTTCTGACCTCTATTTCCTTTGTTTTTGTATTTATTTAGTATGGTCAGGGCGTGAGTTGGGTGGGCAGTCTATGTTTGTTTTTCTATGTTTTGGGTCAGTTCTATGTTTTCGGCCTAGTATGGTTCTCAATCAGAGGCAGGTGTCATTAGTTGTCTCTGATTGAGAATCATACTTAGGTAGCCTGGGTTTCACTGTTTGTTTGTGGGTGATTGTTCCTGTTTTTGTGTTTGCACCAGACAGGGCTGTTTTGAGTTCTCACGTTTCTTGTTTTGTTTTTCGTTAGTTTGTTCATGTATAGTGTCGTCAATAAATATAATGAACAACCACCACGCTGCGCTTTGGTCCGCTTCTCTTCATCCTACAGACGAACGTCGTTACAGTAATGTTCAAAGAACATTCTAAGAATGTTATTTAAAAACATACATTCCATTCTCAGCATCAACAAATCTCTCTCTATCCTCTATATTGATAAGTGTGTTCAGGCCACACCTGATCTTAATAAGTGTTTGTTTCCTTTGAAATGGGGTCTATTTGAATAGACTAATATGAACAGCTTTGTATGAGTTACAAAAAATCGTGGCATGCTAGCTCCATGCTCCTGAGTGGCCAAGTTACAGTTTTGACTTAAGCCCTCTTGAAAATCTATGACAAGACCTGAAAATGGTGGTCTAGCAATGATCAACAACCAATTTGGCAGAGCTTGAAGAATTTACACCACTCCAGTCGACGCTTGGCATTGTGCATGGTGATCTTACAACAAACAGTTGTTGTGCTACCACTTTGCGGCTGAGCCGTTGTTGCTCCTAGCAACACTTCACAATAACAGCACATACAGTTGACTAGGGAAGCTCTAGCAAGGCAGAAATTTGACTAACCGACATGTTGGAAAGGTGTCATTCTATGACGGTGCCACGTTGAATGTCACTGAGCTCTTCAGTGTGGGCCATTCTACTGCCATTGTTTGTCTGTGAAGATTGCATGGCTGTGTGCTCGATTTTATACATCAGTCAGTAACGGGTGTGGCTGAAATAGCCAATTCCACTAATTTGGAAGGATGTCCAAATACTTTTGTATTTTTAGTGTACTTTGTATCCCTCATTTACTCCAATGTTTCCATTATTTTGGCAGTTATCTGTATCATTGTTTAGGATGTTTACAGACAGGAAGGATTTGCAGGACTTGTTCTGCTAAAAGTTTGGTCTGTAACCATCAATAGCAATTTCGATATAAAAGTAGATAGGAACTTCCAAGCTCTATTGAGGTAGGCTATTAAAGTATCGCAATAAATAACTTTGTTTAAAGCATTACTTTCCACTCGATTATCAATTTACTTTTGGCGGAAAATCTGGGAAATAAGGTCACTCAATAAATGGATGAACTAAACTAATTGGACAGTCAAAGAGGAGGATCAGTAATATTAAGTAGGGTGTCCAATCAAAACACATATTTTGACCAAAGGGTATAGTAATATGTTTATTGCGTAGATACTACTCAAAGAATAGTAGTCCAAACTGCATGTCTCTATCATAATCCGTTCAAACGTTATTGGAGTTTATACCCTTGTAGGATGGCCAAAATTAGGGTGACTAAATCAATGGAAGCCAGAGGATTAAAGTGGTAAAAAAATACATCTGTAAAATAGCATTGTGTGAATTAATGTTCGGTGACAGGCTCACTTTTGAACTTGTCATCGTTGTTCTTGAATCCGGAGGACATAAAACAATTTATAGGTAAGATAGATATTGATTTTAAGACATGACATGTAGTATTTTCTTATTTTAGTTTACGCTTTTCAATGCTAAACTCCTGTTATTTTGTTTTAAACATTTCCCACAGAAACTCTGTGAAATGTCAATGAAGCATGGATCATTTACATGACAGTTTACATTTCCCACAGAAACTCTGTGAAATGTCAATGAAGCATGGATCATTTACATGACAGTTTACATTTCCCACAGAAACTCTGTGAAATGTCAATGAAGCATGGATCATTTACATGACAGTTTACATTTCCCACAGAAACTCTGTGAAATGTCAATGAAGCATGAATCATTTACATGACAGTTTACATTTCAGCCATTTCAGCCACAGTTTTATCCAGAGTGACTGACAGTAGTGAGTGGATACATTTTTGCACTTTTTGCCGTACCGAGCAAGCCTTTAGAAGCATTTTACATTTCATTCAGCTCGTGTCATACTAATTTTGCGACCCGCGTAAACAACTTTGCAGATGACTACCACGACCTGTAAAATCCTCAACATTTTCTGTGAGAAAGTGGCACTGCTCTATCAAAGCATTTCAGTGCTTATTAGCGGATGTATTAGGTTACGAAATCCGACTTTTTGGATATAATATTAATGATATGTTAGAGAAAGACCCCACTGAACGATTCAGAACATGAATAATCATATTTGGCTTGGTAAAATGTATTTTATAACATAAGAAAGTGACATTTTATCACACAAGTACGTTTTCACCCACTCATGCAAGTAAAATTGCTCCCACTAGTCGCTGATTAAACATAACACTGTGGAAGCACATCTCCATATGGAGGGATGGGCACATAATTAAGAAGCAATTAGCTGAGTTGTGTTGAAAGGGTCACCTGGTCACACAGAGACACGAGTGTTGATACGAGTTGGATCAAAGGGAAAGACGGGGAAACTTGCTGAGGGACAACATTAAGATTTGTTGGGAGTGTGTGGGCTGTGATGAAAGCCTGAGTCACAAACCTCTGCTGACTTTTCCTCACCATTAAGACAGCAGCTGTGAGACAAACACACTAAATGTGCCCCGTTTCAGAAAGCTGGGCTTATGACAGACCTCACTACTTCACAGGAGAGGCAAAATGCGTTTTTTTTCTTCAGAAATGCCTTCTTGAACATTTGAACTTTCATGCGCCTTAATAACAAACGCGTGCGTCATCTGAAAATACTAATACAATTGTTAAATTACTAGTTGGTTAAAAAACCAATTCAAATGTTGGAACATAAGACCAAAAACAGATGGTGTGTCACACATGTTTACTAAATACACTGATTGTACAAAACATTAGGCACACCTGTACTTTCCATGACATAGACTGACTAGGTGAATCTAGGTGAAAGCTATGATCCCTTATTAATCAGTGTATATGAAGAGGAGAAGACAGGTTAAAGAAGGATTTGTAAACCTTGAGACAATTGAGACATGGATTGTGTATGTGTGCCATTCAGAGGGTGAATGGGAAAGACAAAATATTTCAGTGCCTTTGAATGGGGTATGGTAGTAGGTGCCAGGCACACCGGTATGAGTGTGTCAAGAACTGCAACGCTTCTGGGTTTTTCATGCTCAAGTGTTTCCCATGTGTATCAATCATGTTCCACCACCCAAAGGACCAGCCAACTTGACACAACTGTGGGAAGTACTGGAGTCAACATGGGCCAGCATCCCTGTGGAATGCTTTCGAACACCTTGTAGTCCATGCCCTGAGGAATTGAGGCTGTTCTGGGAGTAAACGGATGTTTTGTACACAGTGCATGTATACACACATGCTGCAGAGGGAACAGACTAAGGCATGTTAGCTCCTCTGAGATCCCCAAGCTAACACAATTCACTGTAGAAGTCACATCTCTCAGCGCGGCACATTGATATAAACTGCAGCAGTTCCAGGAAGTTAATTAAGTTAATAAAAGGTCATAAACCTCATCTTGGCCATGACTTCACAATTGCTGTGAAGTATCAAACCCAGCAGGGCGGTATCCTCTCAAAAGTGGCGTCTAAAGTTAAAATTGTGCCAGGAGGGATGAAAATCAGCTCCTAAAGTGCATAGAGCTCCTGCTACTGATCATGCCTTTGGGAAAAAAACATGTTTTCTTCTGGAAAATGGCTGCAACAGTACATCCATAACCAGGGGAAATGGTTTATAGCAGTATACCTCTCATCCACATAATGCCTTTCCCATTTGCTTGTCAGTGCAAAAACACTATTTAGCCATACCCTAGTCTACAGCCATGAGCCATGGTCCAGGAAGATTGAGTTGCATCAACCAGTGGGTCCCCGATCCAGCATTAGGGAAATAATGCCCTGGGCTCAAATACTGTCCAAAGGTGGAAACAGAAGTGGAATTGAGATGGTCCGCAGAGGAGAGCATACCCTCATGGAAAAAAGGGTTCCAAGAGGGTTATTCGACTGTCCCCATAGGATAATCCTTTTTGGTTCCAGGTAGAACCCTTTTTGGAAAAGGTTTTTCATGGAACTCAAAGGGTTCTACCTAGAACCAAAAGGGGTTCTTCAATAGGTTCTCCTATGGGGACAGCTGAAGAATCGTTTTAGGTTCTAGATAGCACCATTTTTTCCTAGAGTTTACTGCTGCTGTACCAGAACATAGTCAACTGTCACTTTTACACCTCCAGTATTGACCTTATGTTTAAATCTTGCCTGGCTCGGTTATTTATCTAGGGACTGAGACATGTCTCAGCTTCATAGAATCAAGGTTATTATGACTTCAACCTGTGTTCTTTCCTCTTGGGGATATCATGGGTATAAAAAAATTATGCTATAATATTGACTTAATTTATTTTGTTTTGTTTGTAGAGAATTGACAGATTATCTTCTGTTATTCCCCCAACTATTAGATCGCTGCTATCTTTTTTCTCCCAACTATGAGGTATTATATTACTATTGGGTATTATATTAATATGAGGTATTATAATCCTTTCCAAAGAGCCTATCAGCATGGAGGTCAATCAATAAATCAATCAATCAACCAATCAATCAATCAATCAATCAAATTTATTTATAAAGCCCTTCTTACATCAGCTGATGCCACAAAGTGCTGTACAGACACCCAGCGTAAAACCCCAAACAGCAAGTAATGCAGGTGTAGAAGCACGGTGGCTAGAAAAAACTCCCTAGAAAGGCCAGAACCTAGGAAGAAACCTAGAGAGGAACCAGGCTATAAAGGGTGGCCTCTTCTGGCTGTGCCGGGTGGAGATTATAACAGAATATGGCCAATATGTGCAAATGTTCATAGATGACCAGCAGGGTCAAATAATAATAATCACAGTGGTTGTCGAGGGTGCAACAGGTCAGCACCTCAGGAGTAAATGTCAGTTGGCTTTTCATAGCCGATCATTCAGAGTATCTCTACCGCTCCTGCTGTCTCTAGAGAGTTGAAAACAGTAGGTCTGGGACAGGTAGCACATCCGGTGAACAGGTCAGGGTTCCATAGCCGCAGGCAGAACAGTTGAAACTGGAGCAGCAGCACGACCAGGTAGACTGTGGACAGCAGGGAGTTATCAGGCCAGGCAGTCCTGAGGCATGGTCCTAGGGCTCAGGTCCTCCGAGAGAGAGAAAGAAAGAAAGAAAGAAAGAAAGGGAGAAAGAAAGAGAAAAAAAGAGAGAGAATTAGAGAGAGCATACTTAAATTCACACAGGAAACCGGATAAGACAGGAGAAATACTCCAGATATAACAGACTGACCCTAGCCCCCCGACACATAAACTACTGCAGCATAAATACTGGATGCTGAGACAGGAGGGAGACACTGTGGCCCATCTGATGATACCCCCGGACAGGGCAAAACATGCAGGATATAACCCCACCCACTTTGCCAAAGCACAGGCCCCACACCACTAGAGGGATATCTTCAACCACCGACTTACCAATTGGTCTACACGGACAAGTTCTGGCCTGGTTTAGATCTTATCTGTCGGAAAGATATCAGTTTGTCTCTGTGAATGGTTTGTCCTCTGACAAATCAACTGTAAATGTCGGTTTACCTCAAGGTTCCATTTTAGGACCAATATTGTTTTCACTATATATTTTACCTCTTGGGGATGTCATTCGAAAACATAATGTTAACTTCCACTGCTATGCGGATCACACACAGCTGCACATTTCAATGAAATATGGGGAAGCCCCAAAAATGCCCTCTCTAGAAGCATGTGTTTCAGACATAAGGAAGTGGATGGCTGCAAACGTTCTACTTTTGAACTTGGTTAAAACAGAGATGCTTGTTCTAGGTCCCAAGAAACAAAGAGATCTTCTGTTGAATCTGACAATTAATCTTAATGGTTGTACAGTCGTCTCAAATAAAACTGTGAAGGACGGTAAGTTGGTGGTTGAAGATATCCCTCTAGTGGTGTGGGGGCTGTGCTTTGGCAAAGTGGGTGGGGTTATATCCTTCCTGTTTGGCCCTGTCCGGGGGTGTCCTCGGATGGGGCCACAGTGTCTCCTGACCCCTCCTGTCTCAGCCTCCAGTATTTATGCTGCAGTAGTTTATGTGTCGGGGGGCTAGGGTCAGTTTGTTATATCTGGAGTACTTCTCCTGTCCTATTTGGTGTCCTGTGTGAATTTAAGTGTGCTCTCTCTAATTCTCTCTTGCTCTCTTTCTTTCTCTCTCTCGGAGGACCTGAGCCCTAGGACCATGCCTCAGGACTACCTGACATGATGACTCCTTGCTGTCCCCAGTCCACCTGGCCGTGCTGCTGCTCCAGTTTCAACTGTTCTGCCTTATTATTATTGGACCATGCTGGTCATTTATGAACATTTGAACATCTTGGCCATGTTCTGTTATAATCTCCACCCGGCACAGCCAGAAGAGGACTGGCCACCCCACATAGCCTGGTTCCTCTCTAGGTTTCTTCCTAGGTTTTGGCCTTTCTAGGGAGTTTTTCCTAGCCACCGTGCTTCTACACCTGCATTGCTTGCTGTTTGGGGTTTTAGGCTGGGTTTCTGTACAGCACTTTGAGATATCAGCTGATGTACGAAGGGCTATATAAATACATTTGATTTGATTTGATTTATTACTGCCACTTTTAGTGAGTTTGGTACACATCCGGTAGATAGAGAGCTACAGTGCATTGCGAAAGTATTCGGCCCCCTTGAACTTTGCAACCTTTTGCCACATTTCAGGCTTCAAACATAAAGATATAAAACTGTATTTTTTTTGTGAAGAATCAACAACAAGTGGGACACAATCATGAAGTGGAACGACATTTATTGGATATTTCGAACTTTTTTAACAAATCAAAAACTGAAAAATTAGGTGTGCAAAATTATTCAGCCCCTTTACTTTCAGTGCAGCAAACTCTCTCCAGAAGTTCAGTGAGGATCTCTGAATGATCCAATGTTGACCTAAATGACTAATGATGATAAATACAATCCACCTGTGTGTAATCAAGTCTCCGTATAAATGCACCTGCACTGTGATAGTCTCAGAGGTCCGTTAAAAGCGCAGAGAGCATCAGGAAGAACAAGGAACACACCAGGCAGGTCCGAGATACTGTTGTGAAGAAGTTTAAAGCCGGATTTGGATACAAAAAGATTTCCCAAGCTTTAAACATCCCAAGGAGCACTGTGCAAGCGATAATATTGAAATGGAAGGAGTATCAGACCACTGCAAATCTACCAAGACCTGGCCGTCCCTCTAAACTTTCAGCTCATACAAGGAGAAGACTGATCAGAGATGCAGCCAAGAGTCCCATGATCACTCTGGATGAACTGCAGAGATCTACAGCTGAGGTGGGAGACTCTGTCCATAGGACAACAATCAGTCGTATATTGCACAAATCTGGCCTTTATGGAAGAGTGGCAAGAAGAAAGCCATTTCTTAAAGATATCCATAAAAAGTGTCGTTTAAAGTTTGCCACAAGCCACCTGGGAGACACACCAAACATGTGGAAGAAGATGCTCTGGTCAGATGAAACCAAAATTGAACTTTTTGGCAACAATGCAAAACGTTATGTTTGGCGTAAAAGCAACACAGCTGAACACACCATCCCCACTGTCAAACATGGTGGTGGCAGCATCATGGTTTGGGCCTGCTTTTCTTCAGCAGGGACAGGGAAGATGGTTAAAATTGATGGGAAGATGGATGGAGCCAAATACAGGACCATTCTGGAAAAAAACCTGATGGAGTCTGCAAAAGACCTGAGACTGGGACGGAGATTTGTCTTCCAACAAGACAATGATCCAAAACATAAAGCAAAATCTACAATGGAATGGTTCAAAAATAAACATATCCAGGTGTTAGAATGGCCAAGTCAAAGTCCAGACCTGAATCCAATCGAGAATCTGTGGAAAGAACTGAAAACTGCTGTTCACAAATGCTCTCCATCCAACCTCACTGAGCTCGAGCTGTTTTGCAAGGAGGAATGGGAAAAAAATTCAGTCTCTCGATATGCAAAACTGATAGAGACATACCCCAAGCGACATACAGCTGTAATCGCAGCAAAAGGTGGCGCTACAAAGTATTAACTTAAGGGGGCTGCATAATTTTGCACGCCCAATTTTTCAGTTTTTGATTTGTTTTCAATACTTTTTACATCCTACCATTGCCATTATAATATTTAATGAGATGGCGAACACATTGGGATGGATCTTATGCCGGGTTGGCAGGGTAGCCTAGTGGTTAGAGCGTTGGACTAGTAACCGGAAGGTTGCAAGTTCAAATCCCTGAGCTGACAAGAAACATATCTGTCCTTCTGCTCCTGAACAGGCAGGTTAACCCACTGTTCCTAGGCCGTCATTGAAAATAAGAATTTGTTCTTAACTGACTTGCCTAGTTAAATTAAGGTTAAATAAAGAAAAATACCTCTTCGAAACACATGGGGTTTAAGTCTGGAGACTGAGGTGGCCATTGCAAACTGTTGATTTTGTGGTCAATTATTCATTTATTTTAGGATTTTGATGTGTTCTTGGGGTCAATGTCTCACTGGAAGGTCCGCTTTCGGGACAAGTTTCAGCCTCCTGTCAGAGGCAACCAGGTTTTTGGCTAAATGTCCAGTTACTTGGTAGATTTTATGATGCTGTTGACCTTAAGGGCCCCAGGACCAGTGAAAGCAAAACAGACCCAAAACATCAACGATCACCACCATATTTGACAGTAGGTATGAGGTTATTTTTTGCATATGCATCTTTCATTCAATGCCAAACCCACCACTGGTGTGCCTTGCCAAATAACAATTTTTCATCCATAGCATCAGTTCCAATCCAAGTGCCGTTTAGCAAACTCCATGTCACGCCTGCTCCCGCTCTTCCCTCCCTGGCGCTTGAGGGTGCCAGGCTGCCCTGCATCATGCACTCCTATCATCAATTACGCACACCTGCCTACCCTTGTCACGTGCATCAGTGATATTGGACTCACCTGGACTCACTCATCATCTGTTATTACCTCCCCTATATCTGTCAGTTCCGCAGCTCTGTTCCCTGCTTCTGCATTAATTGTTTTTGTTCGTATTACTAGTTTGCTGACGATGTTCCTGTCTCGTTCCATGTCCGTTCATTATTAAATGTTTGACTCCCCGTACCTGCTTCGTCTCTCCAGCGTCATTCCATGTGAAACTCCAGGCATTTACATTGGTTGATTGCTCTCAAATAAGGCTTTTTTTCAGTGATCCTTTCCAAAGAGCCTATCAGCATGGAGGTGGTGTATAATTGTAGATTAAGAGACTTTGTGACCCCAAGATGTGACGAAGTTCTGAGATTCTCTAACTGTGGCCCTTGGACTTTTCTTTGCCTTCAGAACAATCTTCCTCACTGTGGATGGGGACAAGATACACTTGCATCCTCTACCAGGCAAGGTTTTAAACTTCTTAATTATTGCCCTAACAGTGGTAAGTGGTAAATGTAGTTTTTTAGCTATTGTTTTGGACACATTGCCTGATTCATGAAGGTCATTTTTTAGCAAACATTATAGTTCAGTATTTGTATTATTTATTTGCTAGTATTTTTTGCTCATCTTTATCAAGGGTGTCAATCATTTTGGAGGTGACTGTATAGACAGGCATGTCCATGTTGAAATTGTCACGACTTCCGCCGAAGTCGGTTCCTCTCCTTGTTCGGGCGTCGTTCGGCGGTCGACGTCACCAGTCTTCTAGTCATCGCCAATCCACCTTTCATTTTCCATTTGTTTTGTCTTGTTTTCCCACACACCTGGTTTACATTCCCTCATTACTTGTCGTGTATTTAACCCTCTGTTCCCCCCATGTCTGTGTGTGAAATTGCTTGTTGTAAAGTGCTTGTGCACTCTGACTGGTTCGTGACAGGTTATTTTGTACCCATATTTTGTTCTGGATGCCGTTGGTTTTGCATATTAAACTGCTCCGGTTATTACACAGTTCTGCTCTCCTGCGCCTGACTTCCCTACAGCCAGTCACGCACCCCTTACAGAAATGGATGAAATTAGTAAAGAACCTCTTAAATGTAACTACATGTAATTGAAAATGTTATCTATGTGATCCCCAAAAGTAATGATGTATCATGAGAGTGCCATAAACAATAACTAGGAATGCTGCATACTTCAAGAAAGGTTAAAATGTCACCTTTCTGGTATAATAGTTATACATTGCTGAGGTGTAGTCACTTTTGAGGACTCAAGCTCAAGTACACAGTAAAAATATGATACAAATATGAAAATATGTAATGTTATATGATTGATTTTCTATTCAACAAAACTGTATGAATAAGGTTTGAAATGACTTATCTTATTTCTAAATATAGTATAATTAATTTATGTCTAATGTCTAACTATAAAATTTCACCTGCCTTATAATTGTAAAATACATATTTGTATATTTAGTGTTAGAGAACATGTGCATACATTATTTTCTATAGGTCTCTCTTGATCCAAATGTCTGCCCCCATCTCTGTGAATGTCTCACAAACCTTTAGCTTGGCTTCCTAAACTTGCTAGGAATTTGCCTTTCATCTCACATTAACCTTGTCCGTTTACGACAAACAGAAGGTGACAGTCGGAAAAGCGCATGAAATGGTAGGAGGGACATCCCAGCTTCAAGTGGTGTCAGATTTCCCATCCTGCTTCAAACAGGCAGACGAGACATACTCCTGTGTCTGTGAGAATCCGGGCTACCTCTTAATGCAAGCCATTTCCATCCATGGTGTCCACATATCAATTTATAAGCGGAAATGTCAGTCGGAACTGGTACCAGAACCAAGCAGGACCCAAAAACAGCTGACTTTAAATCTAAGATTATTAACAACTCATATGGTCCCGTGTATCTCAGTTGGTAGAGTATAGTGTTTGCAACACCAGGGTTGTGGGTTCGATTCTCACGGAGGACCAGCATGAGAAAAAGTGTGCAATCGCTACTTTAAGTCACTCTGGATAAGAATGTCTGTTAAATGATTAAAATGTGAAAATTATAAGGACTTCTCATGAGGCTTTCGTAAACTGAAGATATGTTTTTATTAGGCGTTTCTAAACTGAAGATATTTTCACCAATTATTTATCACTAACAAGGGAGGGAAATGAGATGTGCTGGAAGAAGAGAATCCTAGCCTCTATTCATAACCATAACCGAATCATATTCTAATCTGTTTTAATTGTCCAATCTATTCTAATCGATTAGATTCTCTTCTATTCTATTATTCTAATCTATCATATTCTAATCTATTCTAACAGATTCATATTCATTTTCCATAACTCCTTGCTGCTGGCTATCAGCACTAATAATATGAATAACAAGCTCCATATAGTAGCCACCGGATATTATGATCTCATGGTCAAGCCTGGCATCTCATGGTGAATGGTCAATCAAAACTAAGAGAAACTGAATGATTTTTACTTGTGTTGTCCTTCTGTTTTAGTATCATCTGCCTCAGCCGTGTCAGGGTTGTGGTTAGTATCATAGCAATAGGCGGCTGAGGCTAGATGTACGGGTTAGTGCTCAGAATAAAGATCACAATCTTCCTGTTATATAAAAGATGTAATATGTAATTCGACACAACAACATTTAGCCTATCATGCTCTGTTTCTCATCTTTGCATAATTGATTCCTATCCTGATATACAGTACCAGTCAAAAGTTTGGACACACCTGCTCATTCAAGGGTTTTTTAAAATTTGTTTGACTATTTTCTACATTGTAGAATAACCGTGAAGACATCAAAACTATGAAATAGCAAATATGGAATCATGTAGTAACCAAAAAAGTGTTAAACAAATCAAAATATATCTTAGATTTTAGATTCTTCAAAGTAGTTCTTCAAACCACTATAGTAGTGGTTTATTTACAGCAATTTGACCATAAAGGCCTTATTCACATAGTATCTTCTGAACAGTTGATGTTGAGATGTGTCTGTTACTTGAAGCATTTACTTGGGCTGCTATCTGAGGTACCGTTAACTCTAATGAACTTATTCTCTGCAGCAGAGGTAACTCTGGGTCTTCCTTTCCTGTGGCGGTCCTCATGAGAGCCAGTTTCATCATAGCGCTTGATGGTTTTTGCGACTGCACTTGAAGAAACGTTAAAAGTTTTTTCGGATTGACTGACCTTCATGTATTAAGGTAATGACGGACTGTCATTTCTCTTTTCTTATTTGAGCTATTCTTGCCATAATATGGACTTAGCCTTATTTGGTAAAATACCATCTTCTGTATACCACCCCTACCTCGTCACAACGCAACTGATTGGCTCAAACGCAGTAAGAAGGAAAGAAATTCCACAAATGAACTTTTAACAAGACACACCTGTTAATTGAAATGCATTCCAGGTGACTACCCCATGAAGCTGGTTGAGAGAATGTGAAGAGTGTGCAAAGGCTGTCATCAAGGTAAAGGGTTGCTACTTTGAAGAATCTAAAAAGATTAACACTTTTTTTTGTTAATGCATGATTCCATATGTGTTATTTAATAGTTTTGATGTCTTCGCTATTATTCTACAATATAGAACAAAGTAAAAAATAAAGAAAAACCCTTAAATTTGTTGGTTTGTCAGAACTTTTGACTGGTACTGATAATATATATTTTTTAAAGCCACACGAGGCTTGTGAGGGATTTACCATTTCATCCCTTTTACAGGGAAATATATTTTAAAGAACACACCCTACCTCCAATGTTCCCTTCTGTAAGTTCTCATTGTTCCCATGTGGTTCAACGCTGTGTGCTTGCACCTATGTGTCTCTCAGGGAGCCAGACTCCATCTCCAAATTAAAGTCAGTGCTCCTTGACTTAGGCAACTGCTTGACTCACCATATTTACAGCCATTCTCTATTTGCAACACTTTCCATTGTATTCCTTGGGCGCTGAATAGATGGGTGATTTGAGAATAGTTCGCCAGCGGACCGGCTGTCTGGCAGGGACACAATGATTGCACTTCTATGACACAGAGTTAAGGCACATTATGACTGAGTCACAAGCAGATGTGAATTGAATATACTTAATGTGTATATGTCACAGGTGTTTTCTGTCTGTGAATTAATGTCACAAGCCAAGACGAAATTAATCTGTCATTTAAATGCTGTCATTTGCATATAATTTCAAAACTATTTTAAAGGCAGGTCAGATGACAGTGAGAGACAGTAGGGACATTCATCATTTGATCATGAGAAGAATCATCAGTAGGCTAATTCCATGTTGGCCTTCAACTAAAAATGAAATTACACATAATATCAAATGTCAATCATAGACCTCTGAAGGCCATGTTGGAGCTTTTGACAGTTACCAGACCTCTCACCTTTAGCCGCGTCATGCTATATTTCCCCGTCGCTGCGTTTACACGGGCAGCACAATTCTGATATTTTACCCACTCGGTAACACTAGTGGTCCTAAGTACATGTGTAATTACACTGTAACAAGTATTGTAGTTAACTGTAACTCATAGTTACAAAGTAATAACAAGATGTACCTGGTAGTAATTGCGGGCTGTAATTACAGAAGTGTAAGAATGAATGCTTGTTACCATGCTTGTTACACATGGGCAAGTTTCCACTAAATTCACCAACTTAGTGTTTTGCTTCTTCCCAGCTGCATCTGATTAATTAACTACTGTGACAAACATTGGGATCCCTTGTGGAAGTGCTGGGTGTCTGAGTGATTATAGCCTATGCTCAATATGCTCTAATTACTTACCCATGAATGTGCACTGTTAAAAATATATCTCCAGTCAACGTTGTTGCTAGCACTTGCTCCCAAAATAAAGCGTACCATCTGGGTTAACTTGGTTGAGCTTAGGAAAATAGATTTAATACGAGTGTCATCCCATATGAGGAATAAGACACTATGCAAAGTACATGTAATGTTTTCCTAGGTACAATGTCATTTCTAATTGTTACATAGGATTTAGCTAGTTAAAATTAAGTGTATCTTGAGGGGTACTTACTTGTAACTAATATGTACTTATACAATACATTACCCATCCGGTCAACAAGGCCCTCATTTGTAACTAATACACTAGTACACCAGAGTACATGTACAGTAATATCTGCATAAGTACAATGTAATTACTAGGTGTTACACAGGATTTGGCTAGTTACAATGAAGTGTATCTTGAGGAGTACTTCTTGTAGTTATAGTGTACTGATAGCCAGCGGTGGAAAAATTACCAAATTGTCATACTTGAGTGAATGTAAAAATACCTTAATAGAAAATGACTGAAATAAAAGTGAAAGTCACCCAGTAAAATACTACTTCTGTAAAAGTCTAAAAGTATTTGCTATTTGTAGTTGTATTTATGGATCCCTGCGGTCTGGCAGAATTGAGGCAGCTATACAATTTTTGAAACATTACAATACATTCACTACAGTCCTCACAACACACACAAGTGTGTACTCTCAGGCCCATACTCCACTACCACATGTCTACAACACAAAATTCATGTGTAAGTGTGTGTATAGTGTGTATGTTATCGTGTGTGTGTATGCATGTGTCTGTGCCTATGTTTGTGTTACTTCTAGTCCCCGCTGTTCTTTAATGTGTATTTTTACCTGCTTTTTAAATCTGATTATACCGCTTGCATCAGTTACCTGATGTGGAATAGAGTTCCATGTAGTCATGTCTCTATGTAGTACTGTGCGTCTCCTATAGTCTGTTCTGGACTTGGGGACTGTGAAGAGACCTCTGGTAGCATGTCTTGTGGGGTATGAATGAGTGTCTGAGCTGTGTGCTAGCATTTCAAATCAAATAAAACTTTATTTGTCACATGCGCCTAATACAACAAGTGTAGATGCCACGCCTGCTTCCCCTCCTTGGCGCCCGAAGACGCCAGGCTCCCTACCTTTACGCACTCCTACCACTACCAGTATGCACACCTGCCTTCCCCCCGTCATGTTCATCCGCGATTATTGGACTCACCTGAACTCAATCACCTGTTTAATTACCTCCCCTATATTTGTCATTTCTCCAGCTCTGTCCAACGCTGCTGCATTAATGTTCGTATGTCGTTGTGTTACCCGTGTGCTGACGCTGTTCCTGTCTTGTTACCTGTCTGTTCCACATAAAATGTTCAACTCCCGTACCTGCTTTTCATCTCCAGCGTCAATCCCTTCAGTAGACCTTACCATGAAATGCTTACTTACAAGCCCTTAACCAACAGTGCAGTTCAAGAAGAGTTAAGAAAGTATTTACCAAATTAACTAAAGTAAAAAATCTAATAAAAAGTTACACAATAACATAACAATAACGAGGCTATATACAGGGGGTACCGGTAACGAGTCAGTGTGCGCCCCGCTACATGTACAGGTTACTTAAGGTAATTTGTACATGTAGGTAGGAGTGAAGTGACTAAGCACAGATAATAAACAGCGAGTAGAAGCAAAACAAATGGAGGGTGGGGTTCAGTGTAATAGTCCGGTGGCCATTTTATTAATTGTTCAGCAGTCTAATGGCTAGGGGTAGAACCTGTTAAGGAGACTTTTGGTCCTAGATTTGACGCTCCGGTAACGATTGCCGTGCGGTAGCAAAGAAAACAGTCTATGACTTGGGTGACTGGAGTTTCTGATAATTTTATGGGCTTTCCTCTGACACCGCCTATTATGTAGGTCCTGGATGGCAGGTCTGTAGCGACTCACAGTCAGATGCTGAGCAGTTGCCATACCAGGTGGTGATGCAACCTGTCAGGATTCTCTCAATGGTGCAGCTGTAAAACTTTTTGAGAATCTGGGGACGGATGCCAGATCTTTTCAGTCTCATGAGGGGCAAACGGTTTTGTTGTTCCCTCCTCTACCACTGTCTTGGTGTTTTTGGACCATGGTATGGTAGTTCGTTGGTGATGTGGACAACAAGGAACTTGAAACTATCGACCCACTCCACTACAGTTCCGTTGATGTTAATGAGGGCCTGTTCTGCCCGTCTATTCCTGTTGTCCACAATCAGCTCCTTTGTCTTGATCACATTGATGGAGAGGTTGTTGTCTTGGCACCACACTGCCAGTTCTCTGGCCTCTGGCCAATCATCAGTAATCTGTGTCCTTCCCTATAAGCGTGCTGAAAGTCTGTTGTCAATTTGTTTACTGTGAAATAGCATTGTATCTGGTCAAACACTATTTTTTTCAAAAGTTTACTAAGGGTTGGTAACAGGCTGATTGGTCAGTTATTTGAGCCAGTAAAGGGGGTTTTACTATTCTTGGGTAGTGGAATGACTTTTGCTTCCCTCCAGGCCTGAGGGCACACACTTTCTAGTAGGCTTAAATTGAAGATGTGGCAAATAGGAGTGGCAATATCGTCTGCTATTAAGTATCAAAGTATATATATAAATATATGTATATAAATCATTTCACATTCCTTATATTAACCAAACCAGACGGCAGGATTTTCTAGTTTTTTTTGTTTATGGATAGCCAGGGGCACACTCCAACACTCAGACATAATTTACAAATGCCAGATCAGGGGCAGTAGGGATGACTAGGGATGTTCTCTTGATATACTAAGTAGAGAATTGGACCATTTTCCTTCCTGATATGCATTCGAAATGTAACGAAATGGGTGCCAGGGAAAATGTATAGAGTAAAAAGTACATTATTTAATTTAGAACTGTAGTGGAATTAAAGTAAAAGCTGAAAAACATTACCATGTCATCTGTTTTATACTGCTTTAACCATCAATTGGTTACACATTAATAAACAGTTTTGATTAACATTTTTAAATAGTAATTTGTGCTTGGCTGAATAATGGTTTATAAATGCACTATAAATGCAAAACAAACTCTCTTATTCCATCATGTAATCTTGTAATGGTTTCACTGTTGAAGAACATTCTCACCTTTGGATGTGATGCAATGGTGCAATTATTTATTTTAATGCATCATGTCAAGCATCATATCAAGGAATTAAGGCATAATGTCTTCTCATCTGCAGGAACATGCTCAAAATATTGACGACCACAAATGTGTCACCTTGTGTTGACCATAACTTCATGTGACAATGCACAAAGAACGGGGTCAAGAGCAAGGTCAGTGTGCAAAATCTAGACGAGAGAAAGAAACACAGTATTTGTAGATGAGACAAAAACATCAAGACAGGAGAGAGAGAGTATGTTTTTTGTGGGATACATTCATTCTGCTGGACAATTCAGCATAGGTAGTTAGCAATCTACCTACCATTTGCCAGCTACCTAGCCTATTGTTGGAGGTCATATGGCTCTGGCTTACTGTAGCTAGCTAGCAACCATAACTAGCTAGCTAGCAAACCTTAGCTGCCGTTTTTGTTATGCCTACCAACTAAGCTAGCTAGCTAGCTGGTTACCATAGAAGCAAAAACAAATATCAAACTAACTCAATATAGACCAGAGCCTGTCATTTCCAATGGGAGTATGTTCTATGTTTGTGCTTTTCTATAAACCAATTTCTGTGTTCATACAAATGACTGATTGAACGCATCCTCAGTATCTGCAATTTGGCAGTACGCCCATAAGCTTGTTTAGAGAAAGGGATATCTCAGTTTCAAGGTCTCAGCTTAGAGAGAAGAAGCCTTGTGAGGTATTGGTCTGTCACATGCATGAAGCAAACGTTAATGATTAATTCATTACGAATAAGCTAAATCATGCAAATATGACTTGTCTGCAGTATATAAGAGAACTAACGGGACTGCCCCGTTAGAGCTCCTGACAGACGTTCACTATGGTTCACTATGGTTTGTTGGAACCTCTCCAGCGAGCTGAAAATAAACAATGATTCAGTTAAGATTGATTTTGAGTGTCCCTGTGTAAGAATTTCCACAACAGGAGAAAATTTATCACAGTGGGCAGAACATACATTTTGACAGGAAAATTGTCCAATTCACACACTTATCAAGAGAACATCCCTGGTCATCCCTACGGCCTCTGATCTGGCGGACTCACTAAACACAAATTCTTTGTTTGTAAATTATGTGTTGGAGTGCTGTCTATCCGTCAATAAAAACAAACAAAAATATTTTGCCGTCTGGTTTGCTTAATAGAAGGAATTTGAAATGATTTATACTTTTTAAAATTATTTATACTTAAGTACATTTTAGCAATTCCATTTACTTTTGATACTTAAGTATATTTCAAACCAAATACTTTTAGACTTTTACTCAAGTAGTATTTTACTGGGTGACTTTCACATTTGAGTCATTTTCTGTTAAGGTATATTTACTTTTACTCAAGTATGACAATTGAGTACTTTTTATACCACTGCACATGTGCAATAACTCAATTCATCCTTGCACTCCTTCTAAACAATACCATTAAAAAAAAAAATTGGCAAAGGGTAAAGTTTACAAAACGCAGTCCACTCTGTTACAGATTCTAGTTTTGGAAACAGAAAACTGTATGGAGACCAAATGTTTAATCGATGAGAAAAGTAGCAGAATGTCAGCCAAAATCCATCTTGCTCTATCTTCTCCCCTTGCCTCCACTGGGCTTCCTCTCATCACCATATTTGGCATTGAGTGAAAACGCCAACTGGATGCTTCATCTGTGATAGAAAGCACATTCTACAGAATAGACTTTCCATGCAATCTGTTGAGTTTTGTTTGTATTAGCTAGAACACTAGCTAGCTTGTTTCCTAACAATGACTAGATAGCTGGCTAAGTTACCTAACCTTAAGCTGGCAAATAGCTATATGACGGTTGCTACTCGCTAGATAACTAGCTAGCTAGTCATGCTCACATATGTGTAAAGCTAGCCACAATAATGATTAACCACAACAGTGTAATTTATGGTTTGCCTTTCTAATAAAAGTCCCCTATTGAAAGTGATACAAATGGAGCACACCAAGCATGTTACCTTGAGCTAGCTAGCTAAGTGTGTCAACACACACTATGAGTAACATTAGTTAATTTTCAATGTAGCGAAACACTAACTAACTTATTAGTATTAGCACAGATAGAACAATGGCCCAGATGTGTAACAGGAGGTATAAATGTGAAGCATCTGGTTGCAGTTTCCTCTCCCTGTGAATTATGTTAGGGAGAGGAAGCTCAGTTGCCTGCAGTGGGAGATAATTGGAGTAAGATGGAACTGGGCTGACATTCTGCCAATTTTCTCATCGATTTAACATTTGATCTCAATACAGTTTTCTGCTCTCAAAACTATAATATTTTACGAACAGATTCAGTGGAAGCTTTGTAGACTTGACCCTTTTCCAAAGCTTTAAAAAGTTTTAAAGACGAGCTGCGAGCTCGAGCTCGTGTCGAACAGGGATTCCGGGTTCCAGGCACTCTCGGTGGCAGAAGTGCAAAAAAACACAGCATAGTCTGCCACACTGTAGGAGTCTTGTCGCAGTTGAAGTGGCTTCCGAGCAGTCTCTCTCCTGGACAACGGAGAATCGAACACTTTTCTTACCTCCACCACAAACTCCTCAGGCTGAGGCAAACGGTGGATTGTTGCTCCCAGGAGAGTGTTTTCCCGGACATGAGTGTTAACAGGTACGCTATCTTCTAGCGATCCGAGGGAAATTAAGAGAAAAGCCCGGCAGGTTTCTGGATCTTCAACATAGAGTTCTGAAGACAAATAATTAGAGGGGAGGGGAGACCTCCAGATTTTAGCTAGCTAATGTTGTCATTGCTAGCTAACTTTGACTAACTTTGCTAACTAATGACAACATTGCCATCTGTCTAAAGTACATTTCACAACATAATGATGATGGCAAAGTGGTTTCCCACTAAATATGTAAAGAATTTAGCAATGTCGTCATATTCCTAAGTCCCTATAGTGTAATTTAGATGAAACAGACATTATCCCCGGTTTAAAGTCATTAGCCCCATTCTACTTTGGAGCTTCAATATGGCTGCGGTGTCTGTAGAACATTGATGACAATGGCAACAACACAACGGAGTGACGGAGGTGCAACCCATGTATAAGTACACATTAGTTACAGGTAAGTACCCCTCAAGATAAACTTAATTTTAACTAGCTAAATCATGTGCAACAAATAGTAATTATGGTATGCTTTATTTTGGGGGCAAGTGCTAGCAAGATATATTTTGAACAGTGCAAATTAATGGCTAAGTAATTATTGCTTATTGAGCATAGGCTATAATCTCTGATACCCAGTGCATCCACAAGGAATCCCAACCTTTGTCACAGTTGCTAATGAATCGGATGCAGCAGAGAAGAAGTGTAACACTAAGTTGCTGAATTTAGTGGAAACCTGCCTATTTAGAACAAGCATGCTAACAATAATTTCTTGCTACACTTCTGTAATTACAAACCGCAATTACTACCAGTTATGTGTTCTTATTACAATGTAACATTGTTGTTACAGTTAACTCAAATGCTTGTTACGGTGTATTTACACATGGAATTAACCTGTAACTGTCACGATCTTCGTACGGAGGAGACCAAGGCGATGAATACATAGCTTTTAATGAAGACGAAGAACACTTAACAAACTACACAAAACAACAAACGCACCACTATATAAAACTAGTGCAGACACAGGCAACTAGACATAGACAATAACCCACGAACCACAATACAAAACAGGCTACCTAAATATGGTTCCCAATCAGAGACAACGACAAACACCTGCCACTGATTGAGAACCATATCAAGCCAAACACATAGAAACAGACTAACTAGACATGCAACATAGAATGCCCACTCATATCACACCTTGACCAAACAAAACATAGAAACAAACAACGCAAACCATGGTCAGAGTGTGACAGTAACAAGGACCCCTTAAAAGGAAGTGTCATCAATTGGTCTTTTGACCAATCAAATCAGATCTATTCACATTAGATCTTTTTCAGAGCTGATCTGATTGGTCAAAAGACCAATTAGTGGAAAACATCAAAATTGGGCTGCTTGTTTAAATGCAGACAATGAGTGACATTTCCCAGAAGCAACATGCCAAGAGCAGAGTACTGTATTAGATACATCTTTAACAACTCATGAAGAAACACCATATTAGGTAACCTACTGCAGTGGTTGTCAAACTTGTTGTCAAACACACAAATCACATTTTACTCTCCCTGAAATACTTTCTTAAGTGCTTAAGTGCAACTGGGCATTATTAAGCCTATATTCTTCACTATCCAACTACTGTCTTTGTAATGTGTAGGTTTGTGTCAAGGCAATGCAATAATGGACCGTTTGCAATCCATTTGAGTGTGTCCATAGAAGGTTTCTCTATGTGCCTCTGCTAATTTATGAACAAAAATGAACAAAAATATAAACGCAACATGTAAAATGTTTCATGAGCTGAAATAAAAGATTCCAGACATTTTACATATGCATTATTTCTCTAAAATGTTGTGTATAAATGTGTTTACATCCTTGTTGGTGAGCATTTTTCCTTTGCCAAGATAATCCATCCACATGACAGTTGTGGCATGTCAAGAAGCTGATTAAACAGCATGAACATTACACAGGTGCACCTTGTGCTGGGTACAATTGTCAGAGTTGTGTGTATAGGTGGCAGGGAAGTCAGGCGCAGGAGAATCAAACTGAGTGTAATGGAGTTATATAATAACAATAAACGAAACATACTCCAAACACTAAATGTAACAATAAACAAAGTGGGTACGAGGACCCGTCGCACACCAATGCAAAAACAATACAACACTGAAATAACAAACAATCTCTGACAAAGACATGAGGGGAAACAGAGGGTTAAATACACAACAGGTAATGAATGGGATTGAAACCAGGTGTGTAGGAAGACAAGACAAAACCAATGGAAAATGAAAAATCGATCAATGATGGCTAGAAGACCGGTGACGTCGACCGCCGAGCACCTCCCGAACAAGGAGAGGCTTCGACTTCGGCAGAAGTCGTGAGAACAATAAAAGACAACTCTAAACACAGATTTTGAAGGAGTGTGCAATTAGTATGCTGGCTGCATGAATGTCCTCCAGAGCTGTTGCCAGATAATTCAATGTTAATTTCTCTACCATAAGCCACCTCCAACGTCGTTTTAGAGAATTTGGCAGTATGCCTCATAACCAAAGACCACGTCTATGGTGTCTTGTGGGCGAGCAGTTTTCTGATGTCAACATTTTGAACAGAGTGCCCCATGGTGGCGGTGGGTTATGGTATGGGCAGGCATAAGCTACGGACAACAAACACAAGTGTATTTTATCTATGGTAATTTAAATGCACAGAGATACCGAGACAAGATCCTGAGGCCCACTGTCGTGCCTTCACCTCATGTTTCAGCATGATATTGCACGGCCCCATGTACACAATTCCTGGAAGCTGAAAATGTCCCAGTTCTTCCATGGCCTGCCTAGGCTGAGTTAATCATGGCCAAACTACAGAGCCGTGACTAAAAATATTCAGGCAAATAGCTAGGCCCACAGCTTCCCCCTCTAGGATTCTCAGCTGAAGGTATGAACAACCACAGGCTCCATGTGAACCTCAATCCCAACGCTCTGTTTTAACGTTTAGAAACGTTAATAATCCTTGCTTTTGAAACGGTTTTGGAAATATAAAACCCTTTACTTCCACATCACATAAAAATAACTTCAGAAATGCAAAATTGCTCGCTTACTGTAGACTGTTTTAACTGGTTTTCACACAGTTGCAGACAGCGATTTTTCAGCTACAACACTATTATGGCATCCATCTTCTGTTACAGACAGGTGTTTGGAGATGTTTCAATAATTAATTAGAACAGGTGGTCGCTTCTGTCTTCCGTGAACAAGCGCTGTAAGACGGAAATATTATAGAGTGGAAACCCTAACCCGATAGATGCGTGTAGTAATTTAACCTTTTTTTTAACCTTTCTCGCTGATGTGAAAGTTTAGTTCCAAATGTTTCCAAAACATTTTGACATTTAGACAAAGTATTGACGTTTAGACAAGATTTGGGAGTGGAGTGTGGGTGCATCTGCTCAGTTGACAGGTTCGTGAATAGATGGTATACTGTATGTTTAAGCAATAAGGCACGAAGGGGTGCGGTATATGGCCAATATACCTTGGCTATGGGTTGTTCTTATTGTTCTTATGCACAACTCAACGCGGAGTGCCTGGATACAGCCCTTAGCCAAGGTATATTGGCCATATACCACAAACCCCAGAGGTGCCTTATTGCTACTATAAACTGATTACCAATGTAACTATCAAATCAAATCAAATCAAATTTTATTTGTCACATACACATGGTTAGCAGATGTTAATGCGAGTGTAGCGAAATGCTTGTGCTTCTAGTTCCGACAATGCAGTAATAACCAACAAGTAATCTAACTAACAATTCCAAAACTACTGTCTTGTACACAGTGTAAGGGGATAAAGAATATGTACATAAGGATATATGAATGAGTGATGGTACAGAGCAGCATAGGCAAGATACAGTAGATGGTATCGAGTACAGTATATACATATGAGATGAGTATAGTATAGTAGTAAAAATAAAATAAAAAAAATAAAGTAAAATAAAGTAAAAATAAAAATGTTGTCATACGCGTGGTATACTGTCTGATGTACCACGACTGTACCACAGCCAATCAGCATTTAGGGCTCGAACCACCCAGTTTATAATTAACATTATCGTCTATGAATGAGCTAGCAAATACCATGCTGACAATATTTGTATTCATTGTCAGCAACATTTTTGTAGGGAGGAAACATGTATTTTTGTCTGAGAATTGTTTCAGTTCACAGGAAATTATTGTGGCCACATCATTTTGGGATATGCAGTAGGCTAATCTCCATTAACCTAGAACAAAAATTGTGAGTAATTTGGTCAGATACCATTTATGTTTAGTAGTCTGTCCAGGGGAGTTTAGGATATCAGTAGCCTGTAAAATTAGAGTTCTATTTCTCTCTAGTGGCGGGAAAGCATAGGTGCATCGATTTCGAGATAAACATTGCCAAAGTAGAGGCATTTATTTTTTACTTTAGCCTACTTTAAGAAATAACCAACTGACTTAGTATGACAGGATGGGCTCAGTATAGGCTAGTGTTCAATAGTTTTCCCACATAGGCCTGTTTAAAGCATTTATCTTTCTCCTTGCATCCTTGAGATAACCTATCTGTTTGAAAAGGGCACGTGCCTCCTTAGCTCAGGTGTTTGTGGTCCCCTCTCAATCAGTTTGTTAATTGGTAATTAGAATAAAGTAGAATTTGCTGCTTTATGCAATTATGTTATTCATTAACTTTAGAGTGATATTCTCTAGATACAGCTGTGTATACAGCTTGTGGCCTTTCCTCCCACTATGATTGAAATGCTCTTTGGCTAGATATTAAATTACTGGGCTACCTAGACCAATATGCTAACTGGCATCAGGTCAACTTTTAACATACATTTTAACTTCATGAAAATTGAATTGACGGAGAAATGCAAATGTAATGATTAAACTACACATGAGGATATTAATTGAAATAATGCATTGAATGGGTAGTGCCAGTCAACATTCCAGCCTGCATTTGGTTTGCTAATGATGCACAGCTCTCATTCCATTTCCCAAAGAAAGAGATTGAGAGGCAGTTGTGTGCACTTCTGCATACAACTTAATTCCAAGTTTGATGGCCTACAACTACTTTGCTGATCCAGATACGATGGCTGATTTAGTTTACTCCTGACTGTTCATCTTAAACACATGCAAATTGATTGATTTTAAGTTCAATTTAAGTTAATTCTCAAATCCCAGGAGTCAGGTAGCAGTAGTGACAAGGAGTACAAAAAGGTATGCCATCTCATCTCTATTCTCTGCATCTCTGAATGCTAAATAATCACACACATATATTTGCCATGTAGTGTCTCACTAAATTCCATTAACACAAACCATTCATTTCAATTTATTTGGACTCAGAATACATGAACTGTGCATTGATACTGACCATGGTATTTCAATATTTATAGCATCCTCTTTAAAGGGGCAATATGCAGTTGCTTCATCCATTTTTAGGTTTCTGAGTTAATGGAATGTGCCCATTGAAACAGATGGGGAGAACGCTTTGTTAATGAACGCTTACGTAATGTGAATTATAATAAAGATGCTCTTGAAAATACATTTCTCTCCTGTAAGCCTGTCCCTGAGGTAAAGAGTAAGAGGCTCCCAGCGTCAGATGGCCCAGCCCAGAAGAACGGTAGAACAGCTCCAACGCTGCCCCCACCCAACAATAAAAGGAGCCAGTGGGAGGATGAGGGAGAGCAGAGCAAATAAAGTCACGGATTTGCAAACAGCCACATCACTAAACGTCTAAAACCAGCAGACATTACTGCACTCGAGCATGTTCTATGTAACACTCTTTATAGTCTGCAGATAGGAAAGATGAGGTTCGTTAGGGTGTCTCTTCCAAAGGCAAGGTCCAGAACGATATCAGAGAGTTTACACCACTGACATGGGCGACCGGTACAGACAGAGAGCTCTTTTCACATCCACGCCATTAAGTCTCTTAAATGTAACAATACTGAACAAAAATATAAACACAATATCCCACAAACGCAGGTGGGAAAAGGGCCACACTAAGTATGATCCCCAATTAGAGGCAACGATCATCAGCTGCCTCCAATTGGGAACCATACTCACACCAACATAGAAATTCAAGATTAGAACACCCCCTAGTCACGCTCTGACCTACTGCACCATAGAGAACCCAAAGGGCTCTCTATGGTCAGGGCGTGACAATGACGTATTTCCTATTCACCAAAGCTGTATGAATAAGGCTTGAAATGACTTATATGCTTTCTAAATATATTTTAAAATCCCTAACTTGTCAATACTTCCCCCGAAGTCGGTTCCTCTCCTTGTTCGTGCGGCGTTTGGCGGTCGACGTCACCGGTCTTCTAGCCATCGCCGATCCACTTTTCATTTTCCATTGGTTTTGTCTTGTTTTCCTGCACACCTGGTGTACATCTCATCATTATTACTGTGTATTTAGCCCTCTGTTCCCTCCATGTCTGTGTGGGGTATTGTTTATTTTGTCAAGGTTGGCACGCTTCCGTCTGGTTTGCGCCGGGTTTTGTTTTATGCCCGTGCTTTGCGGCAGCCAATACTTTGTACTTGGGTTTTGTACTTTGTGCTGCCTCACTTGTTTCTTGGGCATTTGTTTTGTGACGCGGTTGCGTTCTGTATTATGATAGCCTAAGTAAAGTGCTTTGTCCACTCATCTCTGCTCTCCTGCGCCTGACTTCCATGCACCAGCTACACCCACCATTGACATAACTGTAAGAGTTCACCTTCCTTATAACTATAAAATAGATTACCCATAACATTTCACCTTCCTTATAACTGTAAAGTACATATTTGTAAGTTTAGTGTTAGAGAAAATATGCATATTTTCTAAAGGTCTCTCTTGATCAAAACATCTCCCCCACCGCTGTGAATGTCACACAGGGCTCTAGCTTGGCTTCCTGAACTCACTAGGAAATCAACTTTCAGCATATATTAATATTGTCCATATTTGACAAACAAAGTGTTTTTTGTTTAAAATCTATTAATTATTTTAGATGAATAGCTATAAATCGATCTCTGAGTGTGCTAACCATAATCCCCTGTTGCACTACAATGTAAGGATTGCAGGCATGTGCTTTGTCAGTTGCTGTGATGTAGGGTTCAACCAGGAGTTGATGGACAGTCAGAAGAGCGAATGAAATGGTCCCAGCTTCAAGTGGTTTCAGATTTCACATCCTACATCTCACAGGTGGTCAGAATATACTTCCGTGTCCGTGGAACCAGGGCTATCGCTCAATACAAGCCAATTCGATCTATGGTTTCCGCAGATTGATTTATAAGAGGAAATGATGGTCAAAATTGGTACCAGAACCACGCAGGTCCCCTAAACAGGGGACTTTACATCTGAGAGGTTTAAGCTAGCGGTCCATAAAGGGCTTTGGTGCAATATGCCATCCCATCACACTCATTTTCTTGAACAAAACCTTCCAGTTGAGTGAGCGTGCTTTGCAATGCAGAACTAGAGTGTAGTGGTGAATTATCTCAAACACTGTATGCTTATTTGTCAGATTTACGGTTGGTGAAGTTTGCCATGCCAGCCAGAGCATTTAAGAATCATTCAGTGTGTGTGTGTGTGAATTAATTAATTAATGAGCAGTGCAGAATGCTAAGTTGCTCCCTTAGCTGACTGTCATGGCTCGTCCTGGGCCTCAGTCACTACAGACCAGGCTGTGGAGATCAAGCTTGGCTGCCTCCCTGTGCCGATTCAGTGGTTAACAAGAAGCAGCATTAATGCTACTGTGAATTGTATGTAACATTTTAGTTCACACTATTGATTTGTTGTCTCAGGCCTCCAGCCTGGCAAAACGCTAATGGAAATTGTCAATAAAAACGCATGTACAGGAAGTTCTCCCTCTTGGCTCCCCTGCCTCAACGACCTCCACTCTCTCAAAATAGCCACTCGACATCCTTGTAGTTTAAGGCTAGGGCAGTAGCAGTGTGACAACATAGGCTTCTTATCCAATAAGCTATATAGAGTATATGACGGTTGGCGGCCGGATAGATGCCTTGGAATTCAATACATGTCCACTTGAATAAAGCTAAAATAAAAGTGGTGGGTAAAAATACAGAAATGAATGAAAAACCTTTAATCTTGTTTCAGGGTGCTGTGTGGCATGCTATTTAAACATATCAAACATCTCAGAGTATGAACCCCGCCCTGCGGCTATTGTATTGAGCTTCCATGTCAATGTGGACCCCGACACCACGGTCGGCCCGCTCATTAGGCACAATTAGGTGACTGCCTATGGAGGCAAATTGATGAGGGCGGCATTTTATTAGCAAAACTGACCCAGATGCACCTCCAACAACAACACATAACATCTCACATAATTCGGTCCAAAAACAATGACAATTTCTCTTAACGAGTGGCATATGAGCTTTTTAGGTGAGCACTGATGCCGCCCTTTTATCAGTAGTGCCCACTCTGTCTAAGACAGGGGTGCAAAATATCTTGCTTGTCCATTCTCAGTGCGCTTCTCCAGAGTGCTGTTGGAGAGCACATCTCTGCAGCGCTCCACCAATGCGCTCCACCGATGTTCCATCCAAAAATCTAATGCCATAAATCATGGAGCAGATATAGGATATGGTAGAAAGAGCATGTGGCCTTTCTTTAGCCTACTACAGGCTGGAGATGAAATATATGACAATGTAATGAGACGGACACTTTTTACATCATGCAGGTTTCTCAGATAAAATATCTTAACCTAAATGGGGCTCAATCAACTAAAAAATAAGCTGCCATGTTAACAAACAACATATTCTAAAAACAGGATGGGTCAAAGTTAAATGGACAATATGGAATGGACAATCACAACTGTTGTCCAAGAGTTTCACCCCATTGTCATGATCAGTGAATACTTCTGCCTTTCCCGCTGTGTAAACACATTGCAAATAGGCTTGCGATAACTCCTGATAAAGTTGGGCAGCTGATATTCAGAGCTTAAATAGCCAAATGAATCAGGACTAATAAAGCCAATGCAAAATCCTGTTTTACAAATGGTGGGCCGACCAAATGGATGGGCATTCATAAAATTCCATTGCACGGACAAGGTATGCTACACCCCGGTAAGCACCAGCCGAAGTCTTTTGGACGTCTTGTTTGGGGGTCCTGTCCAGACGTTGTTGTTCGGTGTTTTACAAACGGTAGCCTTACCACATAGATGGCCATTCATAAAATGCCTTTCAGGCAACACTGTAGGCTACACCTCAGTAAGCATAGACCGATGCCGATGCCCTTTGGACGTCTTTTTTTGGTGCAGTTCCAGACCGGCCATGATTTCCACGTCCACGGACATTGGTTTTTGGTCTGGTCTGGACCAAATCTGAACCAATCAATACAAGTGTATGTTTGGTTCAGATGTTGTCCTGTCTGGACCAGCCTTGATTTAGCCCAAACTTAGACGTATATAAATTACACATTTTCAACTTTCATTCAGAATGAAAAAATTAGCCTGATTTCAACATCTGGTCTGTAAAATAAGTCTGTAAAATAAGTATTTTCAACATCAGGAAAATAAGTATTTTGAACTTTCATTCAGAACCAAAAATGAACCTGATTTCAACATCTGGAAAATACATATTTTTCAACGTCTGGAAAAGATGCCTTTTCAACGTCTTGCAAAATATGCATTTTAAACTCACTCCCCTTCACTGGTCTGTGTCTCCCTCAGGTGTGGCGTTAAACCTGGAGCAGTGGAACCAGCTGAAGATCATCCGAGACATTGACACTGTGATCCTGAAGATCTAGACCCCCCACGGTGCCCAGTGAGCAGCCAAGACAGCCCAGATCGATTCCCCTCTACACAAGCGGGCCTGTTATCACTGACAGTATATCACTTTATTTAATCCACTGTTAAATGGCTTTAACATCCTGCAGATATGTTCAATTAAAGCCCTTTGTTTTACATACCTCACTTTACAAAATAGCTGTCTGTTCTGTATTGTAATTATGTATTGTTTTATTTATCAGTTGGCTTTATAAGCCATGGCTTCAGTTGCAAAGAACAGATGTATTTTCTGTGTAAGTGTTCTTGACAGCATTTGTAAATATAGAGGACAAGTTAATGAAGCCTATATGAAGTTAGTCGGGGTAGTTTTTTGTTAAATCATAATATGGTAGCCTGCACTATCCATTCGTCTTTGGAAATGCATACGTTTCTTGAAGTAACGTAATATCAGTAATATCAGCTGATGAAGTTCATGAAGCTGATGAATATGAATACATTTGATTTGAAGTAACACACAGACTAAAAAACTTTTCTCCATTATTACTTTGCTAATTTTCTCCCATTATCTGTTGAGTAATGTTCTGTTGATCAGATGTGTGGATTATGATCTGATCATGGTTTTTAATGGGGAAGAGCTGCTTTGGTGGTTCAGAAATATATCCCACTAATTACCAGACTGTAGACAGCAGTGGAAGCTGGTGGGAGGATCTATCGGAGGACAGGATCATTGTAATGGCTGGAATGGAATTAATGGAACGTATCAAACATATGGAAACGAGCCTGTCCTCCTATAGCTCCTCCCACCAGCCTCCCACCAACCACTGGTAGGCATTGTAATGTTCATTGTTACATGCTGTTTGACACTGTAGTTAACTGAAGCCGCCTCTTATATTCCATAGGAGAGATCAAGAACACTGCAACTAACAATGCAAGACCATTAAGACAATTTGCAGGCAATGGGGACAAAATAAAGGAATGATAGCATGGAAATAAAGTGGGAAGTTTTAACTTTGAGGGTAATGTCACATATTTATTTGCATTGAAAGATGTTGCAGGTCTTGTCCAGGAGATTTAAACCAGTATGTAGCCTATCGGAAACAGTGTAAGCAAAGTAAAACAATATTAATTTAAAGGACAGTACCATATTGTATCATACAGTGCTCCACTGGTGTCAGAGTGGGATGAAACTACTGAGAGGCCATCAAAGGCATGCCTGGCTGTGAGGGACTTGAGATAGAGAAGCAATAGTGAAAGAACTGGGTAGTTCAGCAAAGGAAGGAGGTGGCCCCAAACTTCTCCAAGCAGGTTGTGCAATGCAAATAATTTGCACTCCGATGGTGCAGTATCATACCGATATCTGTGAGTGTCGCTCAAGAGCGGTGAATATGCCTCTCGCTTTCGCGTAGTCGTTCTCCCCCCTATCAGCCACCCTCTCTCTCTCTTGTACTATGTGTGTGTGATCCGAGTGTGTGTCGGATTACCGTTCTCCTGGCAGCAGGATATTACGCTGGCAGCACGATCGAGGATTTTATTTTTCAAAATAAGAGTCCCCCCTAAAAATACATGCTAATCTTTGGGAATATCAATTGTTTTGGCGTGACTAGTAAAGCAACTGTTTTTCAAAGTATTGCAACCACCTTTAAAAAAAGTGATAATTTGATGTACTTTTATTTTAATATTGTATTATTTATATCAGCATTTCTTTAGAGAGTTTACACAAATACTGGTATGTTCATAGGTATTGTGTTGGTTTTTGTAAAGAAATATACTTTAAATACAATACAAATAATATGTCATTCAAATTACTCAATAGAGTCTACAAAACTTAAATTGTGCTGAGCAAGGGGTTTAATATAGAGTGCTGGGGACTTCTTACTCCAATCACTGCAATGCAATAGACGGTAGGCCTATAAATTACATATTGGCTTATAGACAAAAAAACGACTCTGTGAAGTTGTAAAAGTGGTGTTGGGAATACTCAGTAGGGTCTGTAGAATTTATATATGGTGTTATTTCTTGGGGGACTGAGGTCTACATACCCAGCAGCACTTTCTAATTCCACCCATTCCAGTGGTCCCAATGCAATACACGGTAGGCCTATAAATGCTATATATATATATACACAGTGCCAGTCAAAAGTTTGCACACACCTATTCATTCAAGGGTTTTCTTTATTTTGACTATTTTCTACATTGTAGAATAATATTGAAGACATCAAAACTATGAAATAACACATATGGAATCATGTAGTAACCAAAAAAAGTGTTAAACAAATCAAAATGCACTACCGTTCAACATTTTGGGGTCACTTAGAAATGTCCTTGTTTATGAAAGAAAAGCTACTTTTTGTCCATTAAAATATCAAATTGATCAGAAATACAGTGTAGACATTGTTAATGTTGTAAATGACTATTGCAGCTGGAAAAGGCTGATTTTTAATGGAATATCTACATAGACGTACAGAGGCCCATTATCAGCAACCATCACTCCTGTGTTCCAGTGGCACATTGTGTTAGCTAATCCAAGTTTATCACTTTAAAAGGCTAATTGATCATTAGAAAAACCCTTTTGCAATTATGTTAGCGCAGCTGAAAACTGTTCAGATTAAAGAAGCAATTAAACTGGCCTTCTTTAGACATGTTGATTATCTGGAGCATCAGCATTTGTGGGTTCGATTACAGGCTCAAAATGGTCAGAAACAAAGAGTTTTCTTCTGAAACCCATCAGTCTTTTCTTGCTATTCTTGTGCCATGCGAGAAATTGCCTAGAAACTGAAGGTCTTGTATAACACTGTGTACTACTCCCTTCACAGAACAACCAGAGTAGAAAGAGGAGTGGGAGGACCCGATGCAAAACTGACCTTGAGGACAAGCACATTAGAGTGTCTAGTTTGAGAAACAGACACCTCACAAGTACTCAACTGGCAGCTTCATTAAATAGTACCCGCAAAACACCAGTCCCAACGTCAACAGTGAAGAGGTGCCTCCTGGATGCTGGCCTTCCAGGCAGAGTTCCTCTGTCTAATGTCTTTGTTCTTTTGCCCATCTTAATATTTTATTTTTATTGGACAGTCTGAGATATGGCTTTTTCTTTGCAACTCTGCCTACAATTTTTTCTCCTTTATTTAACTAGGCAAGACAGTTAATAGGAACAAATTCTTATTTTCAATGATGGCCTAGGAACAGTGGGCTAACTGCTTTGTTCAGGGGCAGAACGACAGGTTTTTACGTTGTCAGCTCAGGTATTTGATCTTGCAAACTTTCGGTTACTAGTCCAACGCTCCAAACACTAGGCTACCTGCCGCCCCAATGCCAGCATCCCGGAGTCGGTTGAGACTGTTGTTTTGCGTGTACTATTTTTAAATGACACTTCTACAGTTTAAAATGCATTAAAAGAGAGTCTTCTGTATTCTTCAAACTTCTTTAACTTCTTTCAATTAAGCAATTTCCCCTCCGTTAACTCATGTAAAAGATACTCTAGCGTGCCATTGTGACAAAGCGTATTTACATTGCGCTCTGATAAGACTGCTTTAGAGAACAGCACACATAAACACCACAACTAATACCTTCTGACTGTTTTCTAAAATGGGGGCACCCATTTGTATAGTTTAGTGTCACTTCCATCTCAACACCATGCATTAGCAGATACTGGAATGCCTGATGTTTCTGAATTGGAAGTTGTATATCCTTTAATTCTCTTTCATGCTGGCTTTAAAAATCCAGCATTTTAAGATTTAATGTAATGCAATTACTACTACTGACTATATGTTGGATATCTACTGTATGGCTATAACTGTCCAATGTGAGTTTAATTTCACTATCACATGCTTAAAACCCCACCAGTTGTTGGCTGTTCTAGAAACATTTGGCATAACCTCTTTGCTGTCACAAGACAGACTGTAATTGCTGACTCGTTAAAGACGCAGGGCACATTAACACAATTTGTTGCTTCAGATATACTTTTAAAAGATCATTGTAATGGAATGTAGTAAAAGAACAGCAACCCTCCGTATTATTCAGTGCCCAATGAAATGACACCCTATATAGATTCTACAGACCCTACTGAGTACTCCCAACAACACTTTACATCTGCACAAATAATAGCTTTTTTTCACTATAAGCCCAATATGGTTAACATACCAGTCTGAACATTGTATTTTTCAATAGCGGTCTTAAATTATTATTTTTTTAAACATATTACATTTTTTCCCCCATAAATTCCTTCTTGTATTTGGTTATAAGAACAATAACAATTTATCAAAATGTTAGATATTTTGAATGAGTTTTGCAATGTTTTGAAATGCGGGTGTTTATTTTGAAGGTTACCTCATTATCATAGAAAAGTGATGTCATCGTTAGTGCTGCTAACAGAATAGTATTGTGTGTTAGATAGAAGGTGAGCCTGGTTTCCAGCTGAGTGCTTGCTCTCTCTCAGTGCGTGTTTGTGTTGTCATTATTATCCAGTGTGCTCCCAGCTCAGAATGGCCAGATTCACTCAGACTGAAACAAGAAGGCAGCAGCAATCACATCAGCCCCATCCCGCTCACACCAGCCTGGTTTTCACTGGACCTGGGGCACCACCTACCGAACAACCACTACTACTTATCCCTCACCAGCACCAGTACTCTCAGATCACATTTCCTAAACCCATGAACGGGTCAGAATCCATTTCCATTCATCCGGAGAGCGGCAATATGAAAGACCAAGATGCCATAAAGCTGTTTATCGGGCAGATACCGCGGAACTTAGAGGAAAAAGACCTGAAACCTCTGTTTGAACAGTTCGGGAAAATCCACGAACTGACAGTTCTAAAGGACCGATACACCGGCATGCACAAAGGTAACGTGTGCCCCCCCTCCCCATCCAATGGCATATAGCAAGGCCTAATACAATTAGCTGTATTTCGTTTAATTACAATATTACGTAGCCTTCAATTGCCAGCCGAATGGCTGGCGACTCTTGCATTACGCACATTTTTTGTGTGTGTGTGTCTAACTCAACATTTAGCTCTCTAAATGATTGTAGAGTTTTGTAGGAATAATTATTGCATACTATTTTTCGTCAAACATGCATGATAACCTAGGCTGCTTTTAATCATCGTGGTCTCATGTTCCCAAATATTATAATGTGGCCATGGGCATGCACATATGGAGATTTCATAGTTGTAGTGATCTCGCGCTGATTCTTAGCTTATATTATTGCTTTCACGCATACACATCCAAGCGACTTGAGTGTTTACAGACTTCAAACGTGATAATATTTCATATACATGTATCCAATGTATTTGTATTTTCACAACGCTCTCTCAGAACTGGGACAGAGGCGCTTAAAAGGGATACATTTTAAAAGAGCCTCCCCTTGACTCTCCCAAATTGTAGGTACAGGCAGCATCCTTTATTTATCCATATGCTTTCTGTAACATCCCACCATGTGCTGCTCAAGTAGAAGCTAAACCTAAGACCAAATAAATTCGGTGCCAAAATGTACAAAATAGGGACGCAAGGACTGTCAAGAGGTGACAAACGTTTACTGCGCGCAGCCAGCAGTGTTGCTGCTGCTATGGTGTGTTGCCATGTTGGGTTTATGGACGTGGGTGTAAATAAGCCACCAACAAAAATACAATGTTAAACGGATAGTTTGGGATTTAGGCAACGATTCCCTTTACCCCCATTGGCGGATGAACTCGTGGATACCATTTTTATGTATTTGCATTGAATATGAAGGAAGTGAGAGGTAGTTTTGCTAGCGTTAGCACAATGGCTGGAAGTCTACAGGAACAGCTAGCGTGCTACAGTAGCAGTCATTGCGCTAATGCTTGTCAGACACTTCCTTCAAACTGCATTGCCAAAATCCCAAACTATCCCTTTGAAGATGCGTTATGCAGAAACTCTCCAACATTTCCTGTTGCTGAAATTCTAATAGTTCACCTAATTTCAGTTTATGTGACAAAACAAACAAGTATAATGTAAAAAATCATTGTACCATCTACATCGCTGTGAAATATATTTTGCATAACCAAAAGTATTGTATTTTCAGCTGTTTGAAGATGGCATACAAAACTGAAGGTGTAAGACACAAAAACAAAACTTAAGGGGGAGCATAGAAATAGCGCAAATAGAACAGATCTACTGCTTCTTAGACTTGCTTTCAATGACAATGACAGATCTATAACACATTTCTATGTGAATTTGGTCTTGTTGTGCAAAAATGTACATACTGCAGCTTTAAGATTCAATGTTTGTTTTCTAATACAGTGTAGGGCATCGTCCATCATCATCATCTTCATCATCATCATCAAACTTCTTAATGGAAACTGTAGCCACCAATAACTAAGGCTTTTTGATGTTACAGTATTACAGAGGATAATTTAGCCTACATAGCATACTTCCATGGATTTAGTGTAAAACCAAATGCTGTCCAGACACCAAGATCTAAAAAAAATCTTTACAGTGACACAATTGTGATTAATGGTCAAATAAGGCTATAATAAGTTCAAATATGCACCATGTTAGTTGTTATTTCCATCAATGGGAATTGGGCCTCCGTTGCTGTCCATGGCAGCCCAAACGCGTTGAGCAGGAAAGGATATGGCAGAATCAGTTGACTTGTGACCAAATGAAAGCCCTGAGATAAAGGCTTTCCCTGCTTAGCAGGTGAATGTCTATGTGATATTGAGAAATATAAACATCACAGGTAAATGCCACTTTTGACACATTTTAACAGACACTCTTACCCAGAGCGAATTACAGGAGCAATTAGGGTTAAGTGCCTAGCTCAAGGGCACATCGGCAGATTTTTCACCTAGTCAGCTCAGGGATTCACACAAACAACCTTTCAGTTACTGGCCAAACGCTCTTAACCGCTAAGCTACCTGCAGCCACCTGGCATTATTATGCCATTATGTTCACTAATTTCTGCCGTTCCAAATAGGCTACGATGAACATGAAGCGTTTACGTTTCTGCCATTCCAAATAGGCTACGATGAACATGAAGCGTTTACGTTTCTGCCGTTCCAAATAGGCTACGATGAACATGAAGCGTTTACATTTCTGCCGTTCCAAATAGGCTACGATGAACATGAAGCGTTTACATTTCTGCCGTTCCAAATAGGCTACGATGAACATGAAGCGTTTACATTTCTGCCGTTCCAAATAGGCTACGATGAACATGAAGCGTTTACATTTCTGCCGTTCCAAATAGGCTACGATGAACATGAAGCGTTTACATTTCTGCCGTTCCAAATAGGCTACGATGAACATGAAGCGTTTACATTTCTGCCGTTCCAAATAGGCTACGATGGACATGAAGCGTTAACATTTCTGCCGTTCCAAATAGGCTACGATGGACATGAAGCGTTTACATTTCTGCCGTTCCAAATAGGCTACGATGAACATGAAGCGTTTACATTTCTGCCGTTCCAAATAGGCTACGATGAACATGAAGCGTTTACATTTCTGCCATTCCAAATAGGCTACGATGAACATGAAGCGTTTACATTTCTGCCGTTCCAAATAGGCTACGATGAACATGAAGCGTTTACATTTCTGCCGTTCCAAATAGGCTACGATGGACATGAAGCGTTAACATTTCTGCCGTTCCAAATAGGCTACGATGGACATGAAGCGTTTACATTTCTGCCGTTCCAAATAGGCTACGATGAACATGAAGCGTTTACATTTCTGCCGTTCCAAATAGGCTACGATGAACATGAAGCGTTTACATTTCTGCCATTCCAAATAGGCTACGATGAACATGAAGCGTTTACATTTCTGCCGTTCCAAATAGGCTACGATGAACATGAAGCGTTTACATTTCTGCCGTTCCAAATAGGCTACGATGAACATGAAGCGTTTACATTTCTGCCGTTCCAAATAGGCTACGATGAACATGAAGCGTTTACATTTCTGCCGTTCCAAATAGGCTACGATGGACATGAAGCGTTAACATTTCTGCCGTTCCAAATAGGCTACGATGGACATGAAGCGTTTACATTTCTGCCGTTCCAAATAGGCTACGATGAACATGAAGCGTTTACATTTCTGCCGTTCCAAATAGGCTACGATGAACATGAAGCGTTTACATTTCTGCCATTCCAAATAGGCTACGATGAACATGAAGCGTTTACATTTCTGCCGTTCCAAATAGGCTACGATGAACATGAAGCGTTTACATTTCTGCCGTTCCAAATAGGCTACGATGAACATGAAGCGTTTACGTTTCTGCCATTCCAAATAGGCTACGATGAACATGAAGCGTTTACATTTCTGCCATTCCAAATAGGCTACGATGAACATGAAGTGTTTACATTTCTGCCGTTCCAAATAGGCTACGATGAACATGAAGCGTTTACGTTTCTGCCATTCCAAATAGGCTATGATGAACATGAAGTGTTTACATTTCTGCCGTTCCAAATAGGCTACGATGAACATGAAGCATTTACATTTCTGCCATTCCAAATAGGCTACGATGAACATGAAGCGTTTACATTTCTGCCATTCCAAATAGGCTACGATGAACATGAAGCGTTTACATTTCTGCCATTCCAAATAGGCTACGATGAACATGAAGCGTTTACGTTTCTGCCATTCCAAATAGGCTATGATGAACATGAAGCGTTTACATTTCTGCCATTCCAAATAGGCTACGATGAACATGAAGCGTTTACATTTCTGAAAGTAAAAATATAATTATAGACATACTGCATTATGGACAATGTCTTGATGGGTGTACAACATTATCAACCCAAAATCAAGTTTGACATTATCCACAGGTGCGATAAGGCTGGTCAAATGTAAATCACATTTGTAATTTCTGATGTCAAACTGTATCTGGTGTAAGTGATGAGCCACACCTAGAATATGTCCCTTCCAATGTGTCTCTGTTAATGAAGTGAAATAACTAGCCAGTAATCATTCAGCTCATGCTATGCCAAATGTCTCTCTCACCTATGGTTGGTGATCAAAGATCAGAGGTCAATCGCTAGAGAGGACTCTAGTATGCCCCACACCTACATAGGGCTATAATTCTGTGAGAGGTGTTTGTTTGTGTGTGTGTGCTTGTCTGTATAATAGGAGTATTTCTCAACCTCACACACTAGACAGTATTTGTGTGCAAAGAATAAAACGTTATTGCACTGCATTACATAAGTATTGCAGTACTTGGTTCTGGTTCTCAACAAACTGTTGTGTTATAACTGAAGTCAGGCCCTGAATGGTGGAATGCGTATGGAATATATGAGCAGAATTTCTCTGTGTGTCAGAAAGATGATTCACTGATGAGTCTTGAATTGTACATTGACAAAAGTCGTGACATCAACAGCTGTAGTTTACAATGTACAGGTTCGATCTCTTTAATTTATTATCTTCATCAATTTGGCACATTTATCATGACATTTTACAAAGTTACTGTCAATTAAAACAAGTTCCTGAAAATGTTCTATGCAAAAGCTTTCAATAACAAGTATTTTTTGCGTTTATACTACTACTAGTAGTACTCTAGGTTTATGCCTTCCGTGCTGAAATACCCCTGTTAACTTTATGCCTTTGTTGTTTTATCGTACGGAAGTCGCATAAGCATTTTACCTCAAACTAATTAGTGAAGGAATATTACTAAAGGTAAAACATTGCCTCTTAAATTAATCAATGTAAATGTATAGATTTTATTTGGAACATGGCCATTTCTGTGGAAATATTATACAATCAAGGCTACATTCTTGTTAGTGAATACTTACTTCCTCAAATATGACAAGCATCGTCTCTGCTATTATGTGATAATAAAATCAAATTTAATTACCTATCTCATCAACTCATTTAACGGATTAAATTACTCGTTCTCCAAACAATAATAAAAATGATTAGTACTCCCATTCAAGTAAATCATTTTAGAGGTCAGACCCAAAATATGAATGTCAAAGTCAATTTTGATTCTTATTCATCCATGTCAAATAGCCAGGGTTTAGTTGAATCAGTTTACTTGGAATGTAATAAATCCTGGCCACACAATTTCCAGTATGAAATCATCCTAGTACTAGTCCTCTGCACTTCACTGGTTTTTATACTGTCAATGCTTTATAAACGAAAAAGGATTAGGAATGTCATCTAATAGTTTAATTGTTCCTCAAAATTACACGCGCGAACGCACACACACACACGCATACGCACGCACACGCGCACCCACACACGCGCGCGCGCACACACACACACACACACACACACACACACACACACACACACACACACACACACACACACACAAACACACACACACACACACACACACACACACACACACACACACACACACACATTTTCCAGAGAAGCGAAATTGCATTCATCGAACCAAAATGGTCCTTACATATACTGAGTAGTTGTGTGTCATATTTTGTCATTTTGATTTACATTATATTCATAGTCTGTTGTTTTCCTCCCTTCCTTCCTTCCCTTCGACCGATTCTTTCTGGTAATCCATCAGGAAAACAAGGAATTAGTTTGTAAAGCGTGATAATAATGCGTGGCTATAATAACTTGACTCGAGAGGATTAGCAAATGTGCATTGTCTGAAGCTTCAGTCTCTCGGGTGATCAGCTGCTAGTCTCCCTAAACAGTGGCTGCCTTTGCCAATTAAACATGCAGTCTAGTCTCCCTCTTCAAATGATTTATTCTGCCTGTACTGTCGATGGCCAGCCATTTATTGTCATCCAATTGGTATTAATAGGTCGACTATTTCCTGATGTTGGATTTATCACTCACAGTGAAAACTTCTCCTGTTGTTTTTAATTAGGCTCCACTCACACAAGAGGCTTTCAGTTTAATATTCATTTTTCTCTGTGTGTGTGAAGGCTACCTGAAGGTTGCAATTGTATTTTTCTTGATTTAGGTATGCTAGCAGTTTAATTATTTGCGGACTCGCACATGAAAAGCACACAAAGCCATTTTCAAATGTATTTTTCTGTGTTGTTCTGTGGCTAGTAAGAGGGTTATTGTTGCATAGGTTGTGTCAATCTTATCAGATCTGCTTTTGAATACAGATACAGGTTTAGCTGTGTAGACTGAAACACACACACACACACACACACACACACACACACACACACACACACACACACACACACACACACACACACACACACACACACACACACACTTGATGAGAGGAGGATGGGTGGCAGGAGTGATTCAGCATACTGGACAGGCAATACAAACATGTCTGTTCTCATCTGCCTGCTGAGTATCAATATTAAGCTAGTGTCAGGAGGATCATTGTGTTAATGCATTTATAAATGGACCAAAGATATTGCCGTAGACTCAAGCCAGTCAGAAGCACATTAAATCATAGGAATAATCTAATGAAATATTTATTCAAGTTACATTTTTTTCTTCACCAATCTGATGGATGGGCTCCACAGTGGGGGTAGTAGCCCAGCAATAATGGAGAGATGGAGGGAGGCAGATTCAAGCTACAGGGTGCTGTAAGAGCATATAGGCCCACCCAAATCAAATGGTATTAAAAAGAGACAAGACCAGTATCCCCACTGAGATTATGTAAATGTACCAGAGTGTTGACAAAAACAAATCTAGTAATCTTCGCAAAACCTCTCATACAGTATGTGATTTAAAGGGATGCCCCTCTCCTCCATATTGAAGCTGCTCATATGGAAGGAGCTAAGGATCACGGCGCTGCGCCAAGGTATGACAGGAACCCCTCTGGGAAAACAGATGGGAGCAAATGTACTTACAGGTAATTGCCAAAATAAAGGAAACACTTGAGTAAATGAGAAATACAAAGTAAATTGAAAGCAGGTGCTTCCTCACAGGTGTAGTTCCGGAGTTAATTAAGCAATGAACATCCCATCATGCTTAGGATCATGTATAAAAATGCTGGGCAGGCCCAGTTGCCCATGTTTTTGGCTACCATGGCTAAGCCACAGCACAGAAACTGCTTTATAGAAATTCAGTAAATAACTTCTGTTGGCTGCCGGTGAATGCTCTATTCTAGTTCTTTGGGATCTCAGTGCTGGGTTTAATACTATTGATCGTAACATCCTTGTTGACCGGCTGGAGAAGTGGGTGGGAATCTCTGGCGTTTCCCTCGACAGGTTCAGGTCATATCTACACTACCACCCTTCGCCTTGATGACAGCTTTTGGCATCAAAGCAAAGCTGTCATCAAGGCAAAGGGTGGCTATTTGAAGAATTTCAAATATAAAATATATTTTTATTTGTTTAACACTTTTTTGGTTACTACATGATTCCATATGTGTTATTTTGTAGTGTTGATGTCTTCACTATTATTCTACAATGTAGAAAATATTCAAAATAAAGAAAAACCCTTGAGGTGTTCTAAAACTTTCGACCGGTAGTGTATGTGGCATACGTTTCTCAGTGAGCATGGGTATCGTCCCCAGCACCTATTCACTATGGTGTCCCTCAAGTCTGGGCCCCGTCCTTTCCCCCCATGTACATACTTCCGCTTGGTGACATCACCCGCAATCATAACACTCAGTTTCATTGCTAGACGGATGACACACAGCTTTATTTACCAATCAGACCCATTAACCAAGCTAGCGTAGCTAACCATCAAAGTGTCTTGCTGACATAAAATGTTGGATGTCTGACCATTTTCTCCAGCTTAATGGTAGCAATCAGAGGTTGTTTTATTTGGAACCCACCTTGCTATAACCCAGATTGTAAATAGCTTTGGTCATTTGTCCATCAATGTAAAGCCTAAGGCAACACACCTTTGTCTTCTTTGACCCTGACCTAAAGATCAAGCTGCATGTAAAGAACGTAGTCCAGTCTTGCTTTTATCATCTAAGAAATATAGCTGAAGTCAAGTTAAACATGCTTTTACAGTTAATTCAGAAAGTATTTAGACCCCTTTACTTTTTCCACATGTTATGTTACAGCCTTATTCTAAAATGGATTTAAAAAATATTAATTATAATCAATCTACACACAATACCCCATAATGACAAAGCAAAATCACATTTCTAAAAATGACAAAGCAACAGCAAATTTATAAAAAAATAGTAGAAATATCACATTTACATAAGTATTCAGACCCTTTACTCAGGACCTTGTTGAAGCACCTTTGGAAGCGATTACAGCCTCGAATCTTCTTGGGTAAGATGCTACAAGCTTGACACACCTATATTTTGGGAGTTTCAGAAAAGCTCTGTCAGGTTGGATGGGGAGCGTTGCTGCACAGCTATTTTCAGGTTTCTCCAGAGATGTCAATCGGCTTCCATCTGGCCACTCTACCATTAAGGCCTGATTGGTGGTGCTGCAGAGAAAGGTTCTGGAAGGTTCTCCCATCTCCACAGAGGAACTCTGGAGCTCTCTCAGAGTGACCATCAGGTTCTTGGTCACCTCCCTGACTAAGGCCTTTCTCCCCCGATTGCTCAGTTTCCCCGGGCGGGCCAGCTGTAGGAAGAGTCTTGGTTGTTCCAAACTTCTTCCATTTAAGAATGATGGAGGCCACTATGTTCTTGGGGACCTTCAATGCTGCAGAAATGTTTTGGTACCCTTCCCCAGATCTGTGCCTTGACACAATCCTGTCTCTGAGCTCTACGGACAACTCTTTTGACCTCATGGCTAGGTTTTTACTCTGACATACATTGTCAACTGTGAGACCTTATATAGACAGATGTGTACCTTTCCAAATCATGTCCAATCAATTGAATTTACCACAGGTGGACTCCAATCAAGTTGTGGAAATATCTCAAGGATGATCAATGGAAACAGGATGCACCTGAGTCTCATAGTAAAATGTCTGAATACTGATGTAAATAAGGTATTTCTGTTTTAATTTTTTTTATACATTTGCAAAGATTTTGAAAAGACTGTTTTTTGCTTTGTCATTATGGTGTATTGTGTGTAGATGAGGAACATTTTTATTTAATCCATGTTAGAATAAAGCTGTAACGTAACAAAATGTGGGAAAAGTGACTTTCCGAATGCACTGTAGGCCTTTCTCAGGATACGTAATAAGTCAATATCTGGAGAGAATCCAAAAATAATTTGTGCATGAAAGAAAAATATGGAGTTCATATTGAGCATATGCTGAAAATTCAGAAATGCATCAGAAATCATCCTTATTTTCAGCATACCAAAAAGCATATCAAGATCAGGATATGGACTTCAGCCAAGAGAGGCATCTCTGGAATCAATCTAGCCTATTATCTTGAATGTGCTGAGAAAACACAGATATGCGATGTATACAGTCAGTATTTGTCAACATGAAGAGAGAAAATAGGATGTCTCTTAGCTCAGGATATTGTGAATGAATACATGTCCGGCCGTAGGAAATATGTGATATTCGGAGTAATCCCTATGTCAGAAAGACACATCTGGATTCAGAATATGTCAGGATATGGTGCAAATCCACAAAACTCTGAATATGCATTGGAAATGCTTGAATAGCTCTAGAATATCAAAAACGAGTCATGTTAATATATGTAGCCTTTTCACCCAGTGTTGTTGCTTTCAGAGGGTGCTTAGAGTAGGGACACGGGCAAGTCTATGGGAAAATATGGACTGGCTTTTGAGACGTTGTCTGATAACCCTTCTAGTTCCAGCTACATGCATATGAAATTAATTGGGTTCCATTAACCTTGGTTATGGGTGATTTCACAGTGGTGGTTTTGCAGCCGTTGTCTGGACTGGAGGTCACCATCAAGGATGTCTGCGGTATTAAGGCTTGGGTTGGATGACCATTTGTGTTAGGTTTTATTTTACACCCCCTATTCACAGTGTATTTTGTTTCGGGATGTGATTTGGTCATGGTGCCACAGAGTGATGAAGAAAGCTCTTGAGTATGCTTTGTAATTTATACATTTGAGTTTGGGTCCATGTTGTAACATCACAGAATGTTTTTGACAGTGACTTCACTGATTTTGTGGTAGCCTTCAGAAAGCATTCACATCCCTTGACTTTTTCACATTTTGTTGTGTTACAGCCTGAATTTAAAATGGATTCAATTGAGATTGTTTGTCACTGGCCTACACAATAACCCATAATGTCAAAATGGAATGATGTTTTTCAAATTTTTTACAAATTAATTACAAATTAAAGCTGAAATGTCTTGAGTAAATAAGTATTCAACCTCTTTGTATGGCGAGCCAAAATAAGTTCAGGAGTAAAAATGTGCTTAACAAGTCACATAATAAGTTGCATGGACTCTGTGTGTAATAATAGTGTTTAACATTATTTTTTAAATCACTATCTCATCTCTGTACCCCACACATACAATTATCTGTAAGGTCCCTCAGTCGGGCACAGATTCAACTACAAAGACCAGGGAAAACATCCATGGTCTTTGGGATTGAATCTGTGCTTGAAAATCACTGCTCGACTGAGGGACCTTACAATTATCTGTATGTGTGGGGTACCGAGAAAATCACGTTAAACACTATTATTACACACAGAGTGATGAGCCCATGCAACTTATTATGTGACTTGTTAAGCAC